>NW_027467065.1:57500-70000 GCF_046128005.1 Genypterus blacodes
TGTGTGTGTGTGTATGTTTAACCATGTGTGCACGTCTTGTGTCCTGTCATGCCTTTGCTTTTAAATATTAACAACCTCCAGCTGTGAAGATGTGTCAGAGTGGGGGAGGAGGGGGAGGAGGGAGGGGGGAGGGGGGGAGGGAGGGGGGAGAAAATAAATGAATACATGCCCCCCTTTACCCCCTTTACCCCCCATCACCCCCCCCCAGGCTCCGTCTACGCCTGGTGAAGCAGCGCCTAGACTGAGAGGGACGAGCGAGAGGAAGGAGTGAGAGAGAGAGAGAGCCAAGGAGAGAGAGAGAGAGAGAGAGACAGAGAGAGAGAGAGAGAGAGAGAGAGGGAGAGAAAGTGGAGCGATCCATTGGGGCATTAGCAGGGAGGAGAGGGGCCAGGAGAGATTATGAGGGTCAGTGCATGGTAGTGAGTAGGAGGAGGGGGAACAAGGTGCTGCTGGTGGTCGGGTAGATGATCAGGCCCCCTGCAGAGTGAATTATTCATGTGCTTCTTCTTCCTGTCGGCACAATTTGCCCTAAATTCACCCAAATTCATAATTCATACCCAAAACCTCGACGCGCATTTGGTCCGGGCCTCAGATTGACGGCGTCCATCCTCACCTGCCGTCTCTGCCTGCTCGCTCGCTCGCTTCTGTCCGTCTCCCTCCCTCCCTCCCCCTCCCTCCCCCTCCCTCCTCTCTCTGGCAGGGCGATGGTTAATGCATGAGCCTGTTGCAGTGAGACGCCTCTCAGACTCTCAGAACCCCACGGCATCGCAAACACCACAGATCTGGACTCAAATAATAACGCCACCCTGTCTCATTGGCGGCGGCGATGGCGGCGGCAGGCAGGCGTGATTCTCATCCTTCTCAGCGGTGATGATTGCATTTCTTAAACGCCCTCTCAAAGTGTTTGTACTTAGCAGCTGAGGTGTGTGATAAGAAAGATGAGCGCTTATTTTCTTGTCACCTTTTTATCAATTTGCTCCGTCCGCTCTCTGGGCCTCCTTGACAGCTGACACTAAAAGCTTTCCTCCATTCCCATCCCATCATTCCTTACTCCTCCCATCCCCTCTCCTCTCTCCGTCCTCTCTCTCTCTCCCTCTCTCTCTCTCTATCGGACTGTATTTCTCTGTCAATTGAATAAGCTGCGGCTGAAGCACTCTCTTCCTCGGACAAAAGGCGACGGCGCGTCTGATGAATGTGATTCCTCCAGATGGAATGGAAAGCCGCCTCGCAACCTGCAGTGAAACCGATCCGTCCTCCGTGCCTGAGCTCTTTGTTTAAAAGGCCAGAGTCACACGTGGTTAAAGGCGGACCGACCATCCGCGCCGACGGTCAGCTCCAATGGAAATTTACAGGCGGGAAAAAAGCCGCAGCGCCACGGCAACAGCAAACGGCAACAGCAAACGGCAACAGCGACGGCTTATCAGGGATCAGGATCCACACACACATTTATCAATACGCCCATTAGCATTCACTCTGCTCTTTGATACGCTCCACTCCTGCTGAGGTCGTGCAGGTCGCCGCTCGCTCGCTAGCTCGCTCGCTCTCCAAAGCCGCCACCTCTCCCTCTGAAGCCCCCCTCTCCTCCCCTCTCCTCTCCTCCCCCCCTCCCCCGCTCTGTCCGGGGTTAGGGGTTAATATTGGTGACAAAAAGACGTAGAAAATAAAGGTTGTCAGAGGACCCGTGGGGGGCAAAACGCCCACTCGCTCCATCCCGGTTGCCATGACAACAGGTTCTCCCGCGCAGTAGCCCTGGCCCCGCCCCAGCCCACCCCCCCTCACCCCCCCTTTGTACGTACAAATTCAGTTATTCATACACATGGACACTAACAGGTTGGCGGTATCGCTTACATATGCGCTCACACGTTCACACACACACACACACACACTCACACACACACACACTCGCACGCAGCCTGACTGGAGCGTGTGTGTGTAAGTGCAATGGATGTAATGCACGGCTGCGGGTAAGTGCTGCACACGCAACACGCAAGACACACGCATGGAAAGAGCAGGAAGTAGATCAGTGACGGCGTTAATATTGCAGAGATTTGGAATTCGAAGACGTCAACTTCAGATTCGTCCAGCAGACACAAGATCTCCCTCTCTCTCTTCCTCTCTCTCTCTCTCTCTCTCTCTCGGTGTGTGTGTGTGTGAGTGTGTGTGTGTCATTCCTCTGATGGCGAGAGAAGCAACCCTTGGCTGGGTTTATTTATTTATTGATGTTTTCCCCCTTAAGACACAATGGGAATGGCAGAATAAAAGAAGGGGTGAATAATTTAGGGAGAAGGCAGCGGATTCATTAAGACCTCGGCACGGGCGAGGGATGGAGGGATGGAGGGATGGAGGGATGGAGGGAAGACGGAGCGGCGGAGGGAAAGAAGGGCAGCACCAGCGGGAGATCAGGACGAGAGGCGAGGGAGGGAGGGGGGGAGACAACAAAAGTCTGAAAAATTCATTAAAAAGTGAAAGCGAAAGAAGAAGAAGTGAGGTGGAAACAGGAAGAGAGGAAGAGAGGAAGAGGAGAGAGAAGATGAAAGGTAAATAACATCAGAGTGAGAGAGAGAGAGAGAGAGAGGTCTGTAACCGCCAAATACAGGGGTGCAGCAGAGTGTATCAGATTGCCTGTGAGTGTGTGTGAGTGAGTGTGTTCATGTGTGTTGCGTAGTGTATCAGTGTAGATCTGCCTCTCTCTGTGTGTGTGTGTGTGTGTGTGTGTGTGTGTGTGTGTGTGTGTGTGTGTGTGTGTGTGTGTGTGTGTGTGTGTGTGTGTGTGTGTGGGCCGTATCAGTGCAGATCAGCGTGTGTGTGTGTGTGTGTGTGTGTGTGTGTGTGTGTGTGTGTGTGTGTGTGGGCCGTATCAGTGCAGATCAGCGTGTGTGTGTGTGTGTGTGTGTGTCAGCAGGTCAGCTAATCTCTCTTGTGGGCTAATGGAGCTCGTCTTGCTCTCTCTGCTCCTCACTTTGTCCACAGCAGATAAGATAATTCGCTTACAAGCCGACGCCCCCTCACCCTCACCCCCCCCTCCCACCCTCAGTCGATCAGCCGCGGGGAGAGTAACTTCTGTAGCGGCAATAAATTCAAAAAGTAGATTAAAACCAGAACAGAAGAGAAGAGATGTTGGGTGAAGGGTTAAAGAGTTCAGATCTGCTCTGTTTACTGTCAGCAGCTTCATGAATCTGATAACCAGAGAGAGAGAGAGAGAGAGAGAGAGAGCGGGAGAGAGAGAGAGAGAGAGAGAGAGAGAGCGGGAGAGAGAGAGAGAGAGAGAGAGAGAGCGGGAGAGGGAGAGGGAGAGAGAGAGAGAGAGCGGGAGAGAAAGAGAGAGAGGAAGAAGAGAGCACACGGCTGGACTGAAGGGGTTAAACTGTGTGTACTTACAGCTCCTGGATTCTGATCAGCAACTCAACTGGAAAATCAATACAACAACAAACTAAACATCTTCTTCTTCTTCTTCTTCTTCTTCTTCTTCTTCTTCTTCTTCTTCTCTTTTACTGCATGCTACTTCCTGTTTCATGGCCGACCGCAGACTTGACTCAACATTCCAAACTTAACACAAAGGTCGGCTTTGTGGCACTACACTGCACACTGTGTGTAACGCCCGCCGTACCCACACACAAACAAGCCCTCCCCTCCCTCACACAGACACACACACACACACACACACTCACACACTCTTCGCCTGCGGGTGCCGTCGGCTTCATTAGCAGCAGCTTCAGTCGGATCGGGGCGCCGGCAGCAACACGCATGCTAATCAGGGACACACCCATGGGTGTCACGCAGGGGGGAGGCGAAACATGTGGCGCACACGCAAACGTGGGCCGCAACGGGGGTTAGCAGACTTGGCTGAGGTATGATTGTATACTTTCTAAGGGCTGAGAGTCGTGCTGATGGTAACGCAGCGTTAATGGCATCAGAGGATAAAGAGGAGGCGTCATCACATTATGAGGCGATGTGGGCGAGCCATTAGGAGTGACCTTCTCCCTGTTTCCTGCTTCGGCGTGCTCTTCCTCCTCTCTCTCTCCCTTTATCTCGCTCGCTCGCTCTCAGCCTCTCCTCCATTCTCTCGCTCCCTTGCCTCTACCTAGACGCACACATCTGACCTTCAACCGCCGCCACCTCCATTGTCCTTTCACCTGGTTGTGAAGACGCGTTTGCATGCGGGCGTTCGTCGCAGCGAGACCACAGAAGAAGAAGAAGAAGAAGACGAGAGCAGGAACGACAGCTCTGCGACGCTGAGACGAAGAGGAGGCAGCGGAGAGCGATGAAGGTGTTTGGATATCAGAAATCCTAAAAGCACTAAACAGAAGCTTTTACATGTTTTTATGCAAATCCTCCTTTTCAGTCACATTGTTATTCCAGTCAGTCATGCATAAGTGAAGACGAGCCGAGACGAAGATACGGGATGTGCCTCAGGTGTGTGAGGGAGCATATGTGTGTGTGTGTGTGCTGCATGGATATGGAGTGTTTAGGTGAAGGGGGGGTCAGGGTTGAGATGCCTAAGGAGGGGTCCCTTATTGAGCAGACAGAGGAGGAGGAGGAGGAGGAGGATGAAGGAGTGCTCCCTTGGGTCAGGTGATCAGTGGCATGTATAAGGCTGGGGGACGGAGCTGCAAGCGTGTTTGGTGTGACACGCAAAGGACACGGGAGGGGGGGGGGGGGTACAGAGCCACGCCCAGATCCCAGATAGAGAGGGCCTGGGTGTGTGTGTGTGTGTGTGTGTGTGTGTGTGTGTGTGAGACGATTGACCCACGACCTCCACCAGAACAGGTCATTGGTTTGAGGTATCCATCAATCATACTTACGGTTGCGTAAATCTCTTTACATACAAACAAACGCATCAAAGTGAAAGCGTCTCAATCTGATTAACCCTTTGTTTTACTGAGCGTCTCCTCCTCCTCCTCCTCCTCTTCCTCCTCCTCCTCCTCCCTGCTAACAGCTCTAGATTCTAACCCAAAGGTCTTGTCAGGTTGGACGTAATCCTGTCAACTCTCCCCTTCACACACACACACACACACACCCGCCCGTCCTCTGTAGGGAAATGAGCCTGTGGCAGGAGGACGAGGTCAGACGGTGCTGCGCTCTCACATTTGCATTTGGCCCCAGCGGCTCAACGACTGTGGGAAAGAGGCTGGAACAGTTTGTCCTCTCAAATTGATGTCGGGCTTGTTGAGACACGCAGGAGTCCCACATCAAATCAGCATTGTACGTACACACACACACACAAGAACACACACACACACACACACCAATGTAGCCTCAAAATCAAAGATGGCAGATTTGCAGGAGAGATTTGCAGATTTTCAGCAGCAGACAATGAAAGACAGAAGTGTGTCAGATATCAGCGACGTATCTGACTGCAGGAGGTCTGAGGAGGAGAAAGAGGAGGAGGAGGAGGAAGAGGAGGAGGCGTAGCTCTGCCCGGTGCTTCACGTCATGGCAGTGATTAAACAGGTCAGGCAGCGGCTTCTTCACAAACCCATTAAGTTTGTTAAAAGTTGCAAAAGCAGCACTTCCCTTCCCTCTAAGTGCTGCTGCTGTAATCAGATACCAGAGAGTCTACAGGGGAGAAGTAAACCACTGTGTGTGTGTGTGTGTGTGTGTGTGTGTGTGTGTGTGTGTAGTAGCTCTGCCTGATCAATCATAGAAATCGTTTTATTTACCTTCCTTGTAAATGAATTCATAATTTAGCTTTTATTATTATGCAAATGTGGACACTGACACAGAAATCCCAGCAGAGTTCACCTTGATTTGCTTGTCCTCTGTCTGCCTGTCTCGCTCTCTCTCTCACACACACAGACACACACACACACACACACACACCTGTATCAGTGGCAGCGTTGGCTTTTGGGTAATTGTCTGGTAATTTGCCTGCGATTCAAATGCTGTTGACTGCAGATCAAAGACAGAAATATGGTGTTTGCATGATGATCTGAGCCTGATAGAAGCCTCAGCCCTGGTGTGTGTGTGTGTGTGTGTCTGTGTGTCTGTGTGTGTGTCTGTGTGTGAGAGAGAGAGAGAGAAAGAGTGTGTGGCCTTAAGTGGTGACACATCAGTGTCGTTATGCTTGACAGTTTGTTTGTTTTAGTATGTGTGTGTGTGTGTGTGTGTTTGTGTGTCTGTGTGTGTGTGTGTGTACGTGTGCCTTTCACCATTGTGCGCGAGTGTAGGTGTCGATACTCCCCCCCCCCCCCCCTCGCCTCGCCTCCCTCTTCTCACCCGGCTATCACCATGACAACCCCTGACTCCAGCCTCGCCGCACGTACAGCAAATATTTCACTCCCCTCCCCCCCTCACACGTTCCTCCTCCTCACCCCACCTCTCCCTCTCTCCCTCCCTCTCTCCCTCTCTCTCTCTCTCTCTCTCTCTGCACTTTATTCCCTCGCCCTTCATCTCTCGTCTCCCTCGTGCTCTTTGGATACGTCTGCTTCCTGCGGCTCCCCGTGATGTCGACACGCTGCTCGTACTTGAAAGACGCCCTCCCTTCCTCCCTTCCTCCTTTCCTCCCTCCATTCCTTTCTCCCTCCTTCCTATCTCCTCGCTCTCCCCCCCCCCCCCCCCCCCATTCTTTTCCCTCCCTGTTGACACTCCCCCGGTTCTCTCCCCTCATCCATCCGGCCCGTATATGGAACACTGTCTCCCGCCCGTCCTGCACTACATCTTCATTACAGAGCCGCACACAGACAAGCGGCTCCAGGATGTAATTACAGGTAAGCATCTATCAGCCCCCCCCCCCCCCCCCAGAACCTGCAGACCGGCCCCCCCCCTCGACCCTGAGAGGGGCCGACTTACTCCCAGCACATCTGTTATCGTCAGCATCGGCAAATCCGATCGTTACAAATGGAGATGTATCAGAGGCGGAGCGGCTTAGGCTCTCCAACAGAGGAGGAGCGGGACGAATCAAAGGCTGCAGTGTTATCTGAGGCCCGCAGCCCAGTCTCTGCTGCAGACCGGGCAAATCCCAGCCCCCCCAGCCCCCCCAGCCCCCAGCCCCACCCTTCCTGCATCGCTTCACACACACACACACACACACACACACACACACACACACAGGCTCCTCCGCTCTCCTCTGTAGTGCTGCACAGAGATCAAGGACGCAACATTTTCCGGGAATCTGCACCAATTTTCAGCGCCGCACAATATGAAAGAGAGTAAACAAACAACTTGTTCCGCTCTGTGTGGGTGTGTGTGCGTGTGTGTGTGTGTGTGTGTGTGTGTGTGTGTGTGTGTGTGTGTGTGGGTGTGTTTGTAAACAAGTATATCCGTTTGAAAGTAATCCCATCCAGAGGGCAGGGTGAATAAGCAAAACAAGAAAGTGTTTCATCTTTCCTCTGTTGATGGCGGTGGATCTTCACCTATCCTCTGCTTCTTCTCTCTCACTCTCTCTCTCTCTCTCCCCCCCCCACCCCCTTCTTCCTCCTCCTCCTCATTATCCTCCATCCTCTCCTCTTCCTCCTGGGGTATTCCCTCTACACTAGAGACCCAGCTGTGGCCAGAGATCCACGGCCGCCTCTCATCTCTCTTTCCCTCCACTTTCGCTTCACTTATGGGGAATGGACGAGAGGGAGAGAGAGAGAGAGAGAGAGAGAGAGAGAGAGAGAGAGGGGGAGAGAGAGAGAGAGAGAAGCGTGGAACGTTCCCGTTGGCTGTAGATTCAGTTTATGAGCTTTCTGTGGAGGCTTCAGCCAATAAGGGTCGACACTGTACACACACTCATAAAACAAAGGGTATCAACAGCTGATGCCCTCTCTCTCTCTCTCTCTCTCACACACACACACACACACACACACACACACACACACACACACACACACACACACACACACACACACACACACACACACACACACACACACACACACACATCGTAATGGAGCCAGTGGCTGTAACGCAATTTACATTCTCAAGTTCTCATATTGGAGCAGCAGAATCAGACATGTGAGTGATATTGATCCCTAATAAAGGAGCTAATCAGGTAATCAATTATTAGAAGAGAGTTAATCTAATCTATTCATCTATATAGTTAGTAATGAATCTATTAGATTAACTGGTGAAGTGTTTCCACATATTCAGTATACAATGATGACATCATGATATGAGCCTTAATCTGATTTCATCTTTATGTCCGTCTGTTTTATTCCAATATGCTGGATTATTGATTAGTGATGGATTATTGATAACTGGGTATTTGATCAACAGTATTAGCTAAATTGAGTGTATGAAGATCACACAGCTCGGTCCAGGCCTGACAGGGGAGCAAAGAAAACACCACACTGATCCAAGTCTACCCTCAATGACGTGCACACTGAGTGAAAACAGATATCTAGGTCTGTCAGAGCCCCGATGAGGAGATCTGCTAACCAAGGACTCATAAACACGTTACACAGGGAAAAGTTTGCAACCTGACAAAGTTGAGCAGAGCTCCCTGGAGTCTGAGCGGGAAAACAAAGAGAAGAGAAGAGAAACTTCCCTCTTTACACTCCAGGATCAGGCTGAGTCTTATGTAGGACAGACACACACACACACACTCCCACCTGCACTCATGACACAACAACTGACAACAATGTCTCCCCTCAAACCTTTTCTCTTCATATGTATGACTGGTGTAGGCGGACACACAGGCACACACACACACACACACACACACACACACACACACACACACACACACAGGCTCAGTGTGTGTGACGGACACACAGCTGTCAGCAAGCAGTGTTTACTGTCGGATTGTTGTCCCGCCTCAAAACACCGTCTCCTCTACTGAGACGGGGCGAAGACGGAGGGAGAGGTGGAGGAGAGAGAGTGATGAAGACGAGCGTAATGGTGGGAGATGAAGTCATGGCAGCACTGAGGACATGTTGATGTAATCCAGCCCTGCCGTCTATATTTGGGAGTGTGTTCTGTTTCTTTTTATATCCCGCTAATAAAATTAGTGTCACAAGGCTCACACTGCATGTAGGCTGAGAAGATGCAGGTGTGTGTGTGTGTGTGTGTGTGTGTGTGTGTGTGTGTGTGTGTGTGTGTGTGTGTGTGTGTGTTTGTGTGTGTGTGTGTGTGTGCGCTCGGTAGGTGAGCATCTGCTTCCGCATTCGTTGACATTTTAATCTCGACAGGATCTCTTTCCTTCAGCTCCGCGTCTCCTCGTTCCCCCGCGTCTCTCTGTCTTCACCTCCTTGCTGTCTTCCCCTCGTCACCTTCTCGCTCTCACACTCTCGTCCCCGTTCATTAAACCCATTATGAAAATGTTATTGACGATAAACTCGCTCGACCCCCCCCCCCCTCCCCCCCCTCCCTCCCTCCTCCCCCCTCCGTCTCTCCCAGCATCCCTCTTGCTCTCCTGCCTCCCGCTGCCACGCCCTGCAGCCTGGAAGACGACGCCTTTGCCTCTGCGTATAATTACCTCGTTAGCCCGTCTCCTCTCTCTCTCTCTCTCCCTGCTCTTCATCTCGACGGGGCTTGTTTTCCTCCTCTTCTTCTTCTCCCTCTCCCTTCATCTTCCTCCTCCCCCGTGTGACACCTCCACCCCTGAATAAATCTGTTTTGTCTGTATTTGTTGCTCCTCTCGGGGGTTACTCCTCTTATCTTCTCCTGGTATTAACCCCGTCTGCCTTCATCAGGGCCCTACTACTTCACACGCTCTCGCTCGCTCTCTCTCTCTCTCTTTTGGGCACAGAACACACTTGTTCAGCCGAGCCGGGTGGCTGCTGTAAACATATGTTTGATAGCTAAAGATAGAGTCTCATTACTGCGGCTCGGCTCCTGAGCGAGTCCCTCTGTTGCTTCACGCACAATTACTCCCCATCAACGCCGTGTGGCAAACTCAAACAACAGCAGCAGCAGAGTTCAGCTGGAAAAGAAAAAAAAACCCGGAGCGCCGCCGTTCACGATGCGAACGCACGAGCGCCGACGGGACGACATCCATCTGAGGTAGCAGGCAGCCGCAGAACGAGACCCGCTCGGTTCTAAATATACGGAGCTGTGGGCAGACGAGGACGGATGAAGACGTGATGTAGGTCAGAGACGTTCAAGTACACCAGGAAATGGAAAGAGGGAGGACGGAGGAAGAAGAAGAACCTCCACAGGGTATCAGAAGAGATGAAGGTGAGACGCGGGTCAGACTGATTAACTAACTAACTAAAGACCCTCCTACTCTTCCCTCGCTGCAGCACCACTGTGCACACTGGGCAGCAACACCCCCTTTTGTGACGCACCGTCTCTTTAAGACTTAATCACGTTAGAGAACTAAAGGGCGTGGATCTGCCTGGGGATGCGTTTCCATGGAAAATTTCATAACGTCCAGCACAAACCAAGCTATTAAATAAAACCTATTACATTCAGAACGAGGCAGCTGCTTACGAGCTCAGGAGGAAGACGAAGGTGGAGAGGAAGAGGAAGAGGAAGGAAGATCACTCGCACAGACACAACTCCATCTCCAAACCCCCCCCCGTTTGTCTCCTGTGTCTCTTTTCTGTCCGTCTCTCCAAAACCGAGTCTCTCCCCTGCTGTTCCCCGATCAATTTCGCTTTCTTGCCAGACCCCCACCTCCTTACTCCCCTCGCCTCTCAGCTCATATTACCCTGTTTTACCCTCCTGTGCCCCCCCCCCCCCTCCAGCCCGTGTGTGTGTGTGTGTGTGTGTGTGTGGTGGGTGTAGTGTATAATAGGATGGCACAGTAGGTGAGATTAAATTAGGCGAGTGTATGGGGATTACAACCCACTCCAAACCTGATCCCCCTCCTCCTTTCTGTAATCCAACTCTAATGAATATATCAAGGCTGACACAGCAGATAAAGAGCCCGATGGAGGCTGCAGTCACAACACCGCCGACACACACACACACAGAGAGGGAGAGGGAGAGAGAGAGAGAGAGAGAGAGAGAGAGAGAGGGAGCGAGAGAGAGAGAGGCCGTTTGCTTACACCTGCTGTACTCCGCTTCCTGTTTCACGCTCCATCTATTTCACTTATTATTTAATCAAGTGAAGTGAAGGTAAAGCGAAGGGAGGGAAGGAGAAGGGGAGGAGGGGGGAGGGGGGAGGAGCCAAACAAAACCAATACACGTTGATGGAAAGAGATGAAATCCCACCGACTCGTCCGTATGTCTGCACCTATTCAGCCACGCAATAGTCACACACACGTTTCAAATGAACGTCTCCATCTCGTCTCCACGCTCTCCTCTCCGTTTCCCAGCTCCCACACGTCTCACGCTCCGCTTCCTGTCTTATTACCGCAGCTTACGGGCGCAGGGGCCGATAAATCTGTCTGCAGCCGAGCCTGAATGGATTTCTTTAGACTTCCTTAAGGACATGTTCCTGACCGCTGAGGCTGAACCCAATAACATCTGGCCGCACTTGTTGGTCTGCTGGTTCACAGATGTGCAGCCGCAGCGTTTTCCTCCGTGATCCGCCCGCCGCCGTTTCCTCTCAGGGTCACATTTGTCGACACAGATTTGGGGGAAAGTGCGAGCGAGCAGTTTGGTTATTATTACCGCTCGCTCGCTCTGCAGCAGGAGATGAGACTGTAATCGCGTTTGGAGGCCCACGGTGTTACCCAGCATGCCGTTCTGTCGGCCATTAAGAGCTGGAGAGGAAAGTGGGTTTTTGTAAGTGGGAATTATGAAGAGAAGAATGAGGAGAGGGATGATGCAACACAAACACTCTGAGGCCGGAGAGTCACTCCCTTTCTGCTTTCAGTTTGGGCTTTGATTACGTTTCATTTACCACCCAGAGAGCAGAACATGATCACACACACGCACACACACACACCGGGACATGAGGAGGAACTCTGAGTCACAAAGCTCCAGAATCTACAAAATAAAGGAATCTACAAGAACAATTTGAAGAGAAAATCTGTGAAAAAATGACTCCAATTGACTGAAAACTGGTTAAAGCCACAAAGCAACAGCACACACACACACACACACACACACACTCACACACAGGCCCTATGTGGAGCAAACGTCTCTTTGTTTGGCCTGTCAGCAGCTCCAGCACCCCTGGGCGACACTCTGTTTGGGCTGCCATGGATTTTTTCCTGCGAGCGTCATGCGAACGCCGCCGCCGCCGCCGCCGCCGGCCTCCGGGAGCTCAGCGACTCAATAAGGAAGCGGAGCAGCGCGGTGATGTCATTAGGAGGTTTGATCTCTATTTGATCAGCCGCGGCTCAGATGTTTGCACTTTCCACACACACTCATTATCAGAGGAGCAGCCAATACTTCTATATCTATGTGCTGCACATGAAAGTATGACATCACCGCTGTAACATGGCAGCTTAGTTATTCTGTTATTTATGAACTGAGCCGCCTGAGACAATAAAGGCATCTATTCCATTTCTTTTGATGATAGAATTTACAGTTCTATAAAAAGACTTTTGTAGCGTCTCAATCAATTCCAAAGATGATTTCTAAACGGTGTAAAAGAGTATTTGTCTCTTAGACGCCATTAAAAATCAAAGCACTTTAGCGATTAAGAGCTTTACTGGTGAAATATTTGTTTTACTGTAAATTTC
>NW_027467065.1:72500-280000 GCF_046128005.1 Genypterus blacodes
TCCCATCCATCACTCTGATGGAACGGCTCAATTAAGCAGCTCCTCCGTCAGAGGGGAGATTAGGTTCTGCGCCACACTGTAGCGTAATCACACACACACACACACACACACACACACACACGGTCCAGCACGGACACACACACCTGCCATACAAAGCCTCTGCATTAAACAGTATGATAATAGGACCAGCAGCTGCTCTCTGGAGCATTTGTGCCACACACACACACACACACATACACATTCTTCAGCGGCTCTATCTTGATCTATTGTGTGTGTGTGTGTGTGTGTTAGCGTTGCAGTGTGTTTATGATGTCGTACAGATGCTAACAAGTCATTGTGAGGAGAGCGTCCGTCCCTTCCCCTCCTCCTCCTCTAGCAGTGCCAGGAGACGGTTCACCTGGGACGAGCTGCAGGCTACTCAGGCATGGAGGGAGAGAGAGGAGCAGGTTCACTCCAGTATACAGCACTGACACACGCACACACACACACACACACACATACGCACACACAGCTGCTCAGAAACAGCAAACAAGCACACACAACCCACGGACGAGAGCCCTCCAGCCTCCAGCTGCAGCTCCCGGCTCTGTCGTCATCGCCACACAGCCAGTGGAGCGTCGTGTCTCATGCTGCAGGTGGCACAGATGTGATACAGGCAGCAGTGGGCGGTGAGGCTGGCACGCTGCCAGGTGAGCGCCTCCTTTTCTCAGGCACACCTCTTCAGTCTGCACAGGCCACCCGCTGCCCCACCCTTATCCTCCTCCCCCTCCCTCCCTCTCTCTCGCTCGCTCGCTCTCTCACTCGCTCTCACTCTCTCTGCCTCCTGTTGATACCTGCATCTCTCCTCCTCCTCCCAAGTCCCCCTTCTTCCCTCCCGGCTTCCTTGCCTCCTCTCCCAGGCTCAGTTTAAGGTTACACACACACACACACACACAGAGAGCCGAGCATCAGCGACTATCACAGCAGCTCACTGAACATCATGAGCTATACACTAAACAACATTAAGCCACTTAGCCGTGAGCAGAGGGGGAGGGGAGGAGCAGAGGCAATAAGGAGGCATATTAAGGAAGCATATTAGGAAGCTAGGCTGGAGGGAATTTAACACATTTTCACAGAGAATAATGTAAAGAAGTGCAGACAGGAATTTCATCTTCGGTACAGAAATGAAACCCAGAGCTTCTGATGCTTCTGTAGTAGAGAGAGGTGATGAAGAAGAAGATGAAGAAGAAGAAGAAGAAGCTCCAACGGGATTCACAATCATCAATACCAACACATGTGATCAACAAGCAGCACGGTCAGATATTTAGTGGTAATTCATCTTGTTGGAGGTATTACTCTCCATCAGGCTCAGTGTGTGTGTGTGTGCGTGTGTGTGTGCGTGTGTGTATGTGTGTGAGGCAATGCGGCGGCTTCAATATTAATGTGAGACCCTGTTGCATGGTGCTGCTGCACTGAAGGAATAAATGTTAGATCTCCTCTGAAAGTGAAGCCGATCAACACGTTTCACACACACACACACACACATCACACACAGCTGGAATTTAAAAATTTGGAAAAGTAATTTAAAACAAAACGCCCTCAGAGAACAGAAGCATAATTGTTATTTTAATAAGACGATCAGTTATTCTTTAATTTCTCAAAATCTAATATCGTAGTAGAACCCAGTTTTTCCACTCGACCTCGTTGGATGAAAATCAATGAAATCTACGGATCAGGTTTGATGTAAGAAACGATTAAAAGTGATTTTTGAGGCGTGTCAAAGGTGTGAGTCCACACTGATCCACCTTCACGTCCTGATTAATCTTCCCCCCCTCTCCTCTCTCTCTCTCTGCCCCCTCTCATCCCTACACACACACACACACACACACACCGCTCCTCTCTTACCGGGATGGATGCTCCTGCTCCTTTTCCTCCGGTAACTCCTTTGCGTCCTTTGCGTCCTTCTCTTTGGTTTTTCTTCTTCTTCTTCTTTCTCTCCCTCCTCCTCCTCGTCTATTTGTGCCTTTTCTTCCTCTCCTCCTCTATAAAACTGATTGTGCCCCTTTCCCTCTGTGCTGATACTGCAGTGATAGAAAAACACACCCTCTCCCTCTCTCTCTCTCTCTCCGCTGCTCTCTCTCTCTCTCTCTCCCTCTCTCTCTCTGCCTCCCTGACTCTCATTGGTTGCCTGTTGGAGGTGACATCACCCCTCTTCTCTGACTCTCTCTCCCTCCTCCTCTGATCCCTCCTTCTCTCTCCCTCTCTTCACCTCTCCGTCCGCGCTCTCCCTCCCTGCGCTCACACACACACACACACACCAATAGCAGACGCTCCTCTCGTGGCTCAACATAAGGTCCATGTAACGTAAAGCTCACAGCCTGTGGTCCTTCATCACGTCTCTGCCTTCAAGTGCAAACAGGAGGACGAGATGAAGAAGATCTCCCTCCTCTTCCTCACTCTAATACAGGTCTAGTTACTCACAGGGCTGAAGAGATAGAAATTACAATCTATGGAAATAACATAAATAGATCACAGACATGAACATTATCTGCTGTACATCGAATGACTGATTTACTCATTTATTGATTTGTGGCCGTTTGCTCAATAAAGTCAATAATTTAATCAAAAGTCTTCACTCTGGCATATAAGGACGTCTTTGAGAGGCGTCTCCTGACTGACTGAGGGTTCAGGATTAATAAGAATAAGAATGTCAGAAATTATAGGCGTGTCTTCTCAGCGTCTGTGGGCCTGCAGAGGATGAAGAGCTGCACTGATGAAGAGCTGCACTGATGAAGAGCTGCCGTGATTTCACTGTGATTGTGTGTGAAGCTGTGTAATCCTCAGATCGTCATGCGGTGTTGTGACTGCATAACAACGCTGCTAGAGGGTAACATGTCAGCGTGAAAAGAAGCAGAACGCCACGGCAACTACCAGCTGCTTACAGGAGGAGTGTGAGCTGAAGACGACACGAGAGAGGAAAGAAGAGGAAAGGAAAGGAGAGGAGAGGAAAGGAGAGGAAAGGAAAGGGGGTCAGAGAGGAAACAATCTCTCTCTCTCTCTCTTCTTCTCTCTCATCTCTTCTCTCTCTGCTCTTCCCCTCTCTCTCTTCTCTCTCCCTCCTTTGTTCCTCTCCAATCGGACGGTGCCAGCGTGCCCATCTGCCGTTGGCGTCCCAGGATCTGCCAGGCACGTGGTGGACAAAAGCAGGCGAAGGAGGCGGCGGCGGCGGCGGCGGCAGAGAGACTGGAGCTCTGCAATCATGATTAATGACTCAAAGCTCAACTGTTATCTTCAGACGGGCCAAAAGTCTGGAGAGCAGAATGGGAGACAAAAAAAGAGGGAGACCAGAGGGAAGCGTGGGGCGGAGACGATGAGGAGAGACGTCACTTCATTAAGACGTACTGTACTGTACATCGGGACAGGGAAAGGTTGTTTGCACTTCCTGTTTAAAGCAAACAAACAGTGTAATATTCAGGAGGTGTTTCCTGGTTGGTCTCAATCAGACCGATCAATGCAGACGACGTCTCTCGTGTCTCTTTCTGATTGTTTCTCTTCAACATCAGCAGGAGTTTCATGTTAAAAACAACCAGAGCCGGAATGAATCCACCCTCCTGGTTCTTACACACACACACACACACACACACACACACACACACACACACACACACACACAGGCTCAGACTCCTTAACATCATCAGTGAGACGTCTTACATGCTCTCAGGAAAGCACTCGACTCGACTTATTTTCCTCGCTTCACTGTGAGTCAGCCGATGGAATGATATATGAGGAGGAGGAGGAGGAGGAGGGGGGAGAGAGGAGGAGGAGGGGGAGGGAGAGAGGAAGGCTGTGAATGAAGAACTTGAGGACAGGAGTTGCAGGAAAAAGAGACGAAGTCAGCAAAAGACAGAGGCAGAATTCCATCAGCTTTAAAAGCAGCAGGACGGAGGCAATAAGGTAAATGGCTGCAGCGTGAGTGCAGACGATTAGAGGGACGAGGGGACGGACGAGGGGACGGACGAGGGGACAGACGAGGGGCGGGGGGGCGGAGACGAGAGCCTGCAGGACAGGATCACATCAAATATTAATTAATCCAGACAACAGATTGGAGCCATTAGTTAATGACTTCCTCTCCATGCAGAATCACCTCTATGACATCACAAAGCTTTCTTCCTCTTCTTCCTCACTTCTGGTTGAAGCACAAACAGGAAGTAACCCCTGTGATGTCAGAGGTCTAACACAGAAGCCTTGTCTCTTGTGTTGGAGTCGAGTTGTTAGTTTGTTTCCAGCAGCAGCAGACAGACGTTAACACAGAGACGCAGAGCTGCTGGATAAAAGCAGCAGAAGAAGAAAGCACACTGTCACTGTGAGCTAAATAATGAGGCAGGATGGTGTTAGATCATCTCACTTCCTCACTTTAGAGCGTCTGTGTGTGTGTGTGTGTGTGTGTGTGTTTGTGTGTGTGTGTGTGTGTGTGTCAGGCGAAAATAAGTCAACGGCGTCAGAAGAAAGCAGCGAGGATGTGTGTGTGTGAGTTTCACAGAGACGCAGATAACAAAGCGAAGATGAGACAAAGGAGCGGCGGGTGAAGAGCGAGGCTGCTTCTCTAATTCTCTGCTGATGCGGTCTGCGCCGGGTGGTCCATTGATCGGGTTAGCGTCATTAGGGGGCCAGAGGGTCAGGCGGCCATCTGAGCCCACGTTAATCACTCACAAATTGAAGGGAAATGAGTGTGATTCTGTTTCCAGCTCGGAGGTCCGGCGGCCTGACAGGAGCCGGGCCGCGGCCTGGTAATTGCATGTAAAGAGCTATGAATCAGCGCCGCCTGCCAAAGGTTAGATCACCGTTGCGGATCGGCTGCTGGCTTCACAATAAGGGCGGGCGGGCGGGCGGGGCGGGCGGGCGGGCGGGCGGGAGGACGGGAGGACGGACTGAAGGAAGTGAGTTTGCAACTTGTGTGTTCTCGAATTTCCATCATTCATATTCAAAGTGTGGTTTTGCATATCATTTGCTAAATAGTGAGCCAGATTTCAGCCCACTTTTAGGAGTGAAGTGCCATTCTGTGCTCCTCTCTGTGATGTAATGCATTGTAAAGGATTTGAATTATCTTGTGGCTCACAGTGTCTAATGCTCAGGTAATGGAGGAGCCATAAAACAATGTTAGGAGATGGAAATCTATTTCAAATGCACACATTTCCATTGCAGTTTCCAATCTAGGAGCTCGCCTCCTCTATTTCAGGGGATGACATCACTCCTGTATGGAGTCCAGGAGAAGAACCTGCTGCTCTTAACGCATGGAGCTGCTTCCTTTAAAATGCCACCAGGTGCCCGCTGCTGTGCCCCTGAGGTCCGGTGTGTATGTGTGTGTGTGTGTGTGTGTGTGTGTGTGAAGGGGTGGGAGCTGGGTCATCACCATGGATCCTCCCAAGCACCGATGGAATCCAGACTGTGACCTTTACAGCTGGCACACTGTCATTTCTGTTTGGATCACTGACATCTCGGGGCTTGTTCCTGTATTTATTTGCTGTGTGTGTGTGTGTGTGTGTGTGTGTCCACCTGAGCCCAGCGTTCCCAACGAACCGTCCACTTGCACCCTCAAGGACACAACCCACCCAAATGCACAAACAAATCAGCAGAGCGCGTGTTCCCATGTTCCCGGTTGACGAGGCGGCGGCCCGGCCGGCTCTCAGGGTTGAGAGGAGGCCGACAGTCATTTTCGTCTTCTTCACCCCCCCCCTGCCCCTGCTCCTCATCCTCACAGGCAGAGCAGAGGCAGCAGCCCTAATCAGGAGGTGATGACAGCCTCAGCACAGCAGATAACACCCGCCCGATCCCGTCACACAGCTGTCACATCGACTTCCTGCCGTCTGAGGCGTCTGAGGCGTCTGAGGCTTCTCCTTCATCTGCAGTGCAGCTCAGGGCTCTGGAGCTAGAATATCTCAGCATCTCACGTCTGATTAGGCAAAGGCTTGTTTACTCTACATTTCAAACTACAGCCATGATCATACTGTGCTCCGCCTTAAAAGTGGTGTAGTGTTGTGCTTACACGTTGTAAATAGATCACAGCTCACCGGTTTCTCCCCACATTTACATGCTATGGAAATGACGTGTCAACACTCTGTTTGAGCTCTCCACCAGAGTCCCAGTCCAGTCCTCCAGACCAGGAGATGCAGAGGTGGCACACTTCCTCATCCCCTCTCTCCACGTACCACAGGTGGTACCCCTTACCACAGTTTGAGCCGTCTCAATCTAAAGTATTCCCTCCCAAGTGCTTTGGATGAGAAAGTGCCAAGGCGCACTTTGCTCACAAAGGGTTAATCTGTCCCCCAGTATAAATATCTCTCCAGCCAATCAGCAATATTAAGCCAATTACTCTAATGAACTGATTCTGTCCCTCTGCCCACGTTGGCACTGTGCTTAAGAAGCCTTTTATGATTTTCCTCTGTGAGGGCTGTAATGTTGTGATTTATTCCAGAGACACTGAGGACAGCAGCAGTAAAATGTATTAGGCTGAGAGCTCTCTGGCTCACACACACACACACACACACACACACACACACACAGACACCACTCATTATTCATGAAGTGCACCAGCCTTCATTTCCTCCTCAGCTCCAGCAGCACTGATAGAGGAGGAATCACTAACACTGATGAACCTTTACTGCCGGGGAGTTTTCATTATTTTATGTAGCTGACAAACATCTTGGATCTCTGGCTGGAGCTGGTGCCTCATTTAAGAGGCCCACTGCTTATTCATTCCTCCTCTTTCTCCTCCTCCTCCTCCTAACAGCTGAGGTGGGGGGACAGCTGATGAATCTGTCACACTGGAGGCAGCCGCGGCTCCTCTCAGGTCATTCTGATTCTCACACCTGTCAAACCCAAAGCAGGGCTGAGGCTGGAGTGTGAAGGCACCGGAGGCTCCCGTGACTTTGCTGGAATCCAAGTGCAGAGACACGGAGCGGACCTGAGTGAGGACATCTTGTTCACGGCTCAGTCTAATGATCTCCCCCTAGCGGCGGGGCGGGGAGGCTGCACCGAGGTTAGACTCACTGAGCTGCAGCAGAAACATCTCAGCTTCACCGCTCCAGAGCGACACTCAGCCAGAGTGACCGCGCTAATTATCTCAAAGTAAACAGGAAACGGAAAATCCCTGAACCCATTTGTAAAGAAGTGTTTTATACAAATGCTTGCCAGGAAAATTCGCAGCATAGAACACACACACACACACGCAGGCAAGTCTGGTTGATCTAAATCCTGGGGGTCTAAAGCCCTGCGTGACAGCACCGTAATGTCATCTATCACGCCTCATCACACACAATCAGACATGGATGCTGCTCCGATTCCGCAACTGGTGTGTGTCCTTCAGTGTGTGTGTGTGTGTGTGATGGGGCACAGAAGCTACAAAGGAGCAGAGACTCGATGTTCGTGCTGGATTAGTTGTACTTGAACAGAGGAACAGGAACAAGATGGACACGGACAGGACGAGGACACGTGACGGCGCGAGCGCGAGGAGACAACTGGGGACAGACACCATGACGTTGTTGCTTTTAAATGCCTTGAAACGTTCTTAAGTTCCATTTGGTGAGACAGAAACGAAGACCACGGCTTCTACTTACACACACGCACAGACACCATTACTCACCATGGCAACAGTGTCCACGTCGGCGGGTTCAAAGTCATCTCGGGTGATTCAAGCTGCTGCGGACAGACGGCGGAGACACAAACGTGCGAGTCTGGAGGACACAGCGGGTCACCGTCAGGAGGGAGAGACGGGACGAGGCGCCGGTGTGATCACTGCTGATCAATGTGAACGCAAACCGATACGATCGATTTCCGAACGTCACTCCTACAATCCCAATACTCCAAAATGAGATCTGAACCTGAATGCAACAAGCAGCTGCGCTTTAGTTGATGACACCTAAAGTGACGTCATCTGTTTACTGTGATTGTTCAAACACTGTTCAAAGACACAATGGAGGCACGTTTATGCATTTATTCATGTCGTTATCCACTCTGATTCAAAGGCTCCAGGCTGGATCAGCGCTTGAATCGCCAAAAATACTCTAGAACTTAAGGGTTAATGTCGCTCTCCTTCAGATTCCCCTCTTCACTTCTGTACCATCCTTCCTTCAAAATGCCACAAAACTTTTGAAAAGTGCATTTTTGTGAATCTCCAAACCCTTCTCCGCTCCTTCATAGACCCCGCCCCCTCCCTCCCCACGCCCCGCCCACCCCGCACCCATAAAAAGGTCCCGCTGTCTTTCTGAGGTCACAAATTTGCAACAAGAAACACCCGACATTTTTTCCCCAAAGGTTTTATAACCATCCTGTTCAAACACAACATTCTCTTTTTTCTTTTTACACAGCCAGAGAACAAAAAAGATTAAACATAATAAACTCCCAAACCTTTTGTACAGAGAAATCAAACTAAATGGAGAGAACATCTCTTATATTAGTCCATGTGTTTATCCTCTGAATCCGCTGCTTTTGCCATTAAGTTGGGAAGGGAGACACGACTGCGTCAGCATGAGGCTCTCTGTGTAGTACGTCATGTAAATGGGTTTCGCTTCACTCGCTGGCTTTAACGGTTTGTATATGGATTAGAAACCAGTAAGTCTAGGCCATTCAATAAGAAATCCAGTAATGTCTATGATGGTGAACTGTGTGTGTGCGTGCGTGCGATCAAAGGGTTATCTGTGTGAAAGTGTCAGGAGTAGGCAAGTCTAAATCAAGTGTATGCATGTCTGTGTGTTAGAAGTTTCAATGTTTAAGCCAGTCCGAATCCCTCCGAGCATTCCTGAATGGCCAACAGCAGCATGTGTCTCAGCTTCTCATAGCTCTCATAGGCTGGGAGGTCCAGCTGGTTAAAGCTGGAGGGGAGAAGGAGAGAGAGAGAGAGAGGGCATGTTAGAGACACCTTTCATCTAGGAGAGCAGCTCCACTCAGGCCAGGTGTGATGTAATCCAGCGTGTGTGTGTGTGTGTGTGTGTGTGTTTACCATGTATGAGCAGATGGCAGCCGGTCAGTGGAGCGGTCGTCCCGGTGAATCTGGAACTTCTGGATGCCGTTCATGCCCTCCAGAGCGGCGAAACCCTGCAGGGGCACTTTGGATGTGCCGGTGACAAACTGGAGGAACTTGGCTCGGTCCGCCTGGTCAAAGGAGCGCAAGGCCCGCCAGAACCACTGGATCTGGAGGAGAAGGGAGAGACAGTTAGTTTCTGTCTCACATCCATGCTGAAGGAGGTAGATATGAGTGTGTGTGTGCGTGTGTGTCCTCATCTGTACCTGGATGGAGCTGGACTGGTACTTGTGATATTCTGTGTTTGCCTTCAGGTCGTCGATGTCGATGGTGGGCAGGCCGGAGATGAGCAGCTCCAGCTCCTGCTCGGTGAAGATGGAGATCAGCCTCTTGGGGATGATCTCATAGAAGCCCTCCAGGAACGCTGCCAGCTGCTTGCGGATTGCACCTAGAGAACAAACACGAGCGGTCACTCCAGGACTTTTCATTTGCTGCCAGTGGTTTCCCCAAGTAGGACTGCAGTATGGATGTGACTGAAGGTAATGAGCCTGATCATAACACGGCTCAGGTCTTCAATATTTGATACCAGGACCACAGGCTGACCCACTGAGCATCATGTGGGTCAGGTTGAGTCACTCGGCTGTTTTAACTCTTATGTGTGGCTGCAGCTTGTTGAGCGTCTCCATCTCTCACACAGTGCTGCCACCTAGTGCCTGATTGTATACTTAGTATCTCTTCTCTCCGTGATCAGCTGGCGTGCAACAACATTTACATCTCAGTCAAGTGAAGTAAGCATGATCTCACCTGTCATCTTCATCTGGCAGACCAGGTGCACGTATTCCTTCTTGTTCTCCTCTGTGACGATGATGTTGGCTCCGTTGGGCTTGAGGTCTCGCACTTCACACACTCCAAACTCTTGGACCTACACACACACAAACACACATCAAATGAAGACAGGATTTCTGTGCTGTTTGTCATGGTCTTAAGACCGTTAGATTCAAAATGACTCTTTTTGAGCACTGTTACTTTGGTGACAGACTCGAACAGTAAGCAGATGAGGTTCACAGCCCCGAGTCCCAATTTCAGCATCAACATTTAAAGAGGATGGAGCACGCGAATCAATTTTCCACTTGAAGCTAATGAGCAAGATAAGAGAGCAGAGCCCAAACCTCGGTGCTGAACGTCAGCTCATAGCCCAGCGTGGACACGTCATTCTCCAACAAGTACACCAGACCCTGGAAGAAGGGGTAGTCCTCGCTCTCCATGTCCGTATACCTGGGAATCAAACACACAAATCATGTAGTAATGCTGAGAATGTGACTAAGGCAAAGTTGTTAAAAGGCTTTTCATCTGAAGGAGCCTTCATTTGTTCCTTTTAAGTCTGATTGTGTCTCAGAAACATTGGGTTCTCTGCCTGAGTACCTGACACTCTTGCCCAGGATGTGCTTGTAGAAGCTGCGGGTGAAGTAGCACTCCAGTAACCGGTTATCGTAGACGGCCTTGGCCACCACGCGGCCCACAAACTTGAAGTAGCTGAGGTGGTTTGGGTTGCAGTGGGACGAAGGGTTAATGGTGTAGGTGACGCGGTCGCCCGGCGAGGTGCGGAACAAGGCGTACATGGGGTTGAACATCTCTCTGGAGATGATCATGTACCACTCCCTCAGCAGGCCCCCGGCGTCCTGGCCCTCCTCTCCTTCAAACACAATGTACCTGCAGAAGAAGAAGAGCAGGGAGGAGCTCGTTACTCAGATTCAGAGCTGAGGAGCAGAGAGGAGACTCGAGGGGACACTAAGGTCTTACAGCCTGTTCTTCATGTCCTCTGGGCTCTTGCGGTGCAGCTCCCTGTACGAGTCCTCAAACACGTGGTCTCTCCTCACATGCACGGCCATGTCCTCCTTCCTCAGGCCTTCATCCAGACGCTCCAGCTCCTGGCGGAAGTACCTGGAGGGCAGGAAGGAGCGGCGGGTTAGTAATCAATCGATAACTGTGACAGAGACCAGGCTCACACCGTCTCCCTTACTTTCTCTTCACATCAAAGTCAAGGATGCGGATGTAGTCAACCAGCACTGCAAAGGGCCCGTCAGCCAGGTGAGTGGTGGACTGACGCAGGATCTGGTTCAGCACTGTGCGATGAGTTTCTGAGGGGAGGAGGACAAAGATCTGTTAGTCTTACACTTACAATGTTACTGCTCTGCTTAGACAACCGTCTGCTCAACTCACCTGCAAAGCGGAGGAACTTCTGGGTGTCTGGCGGCAGATTTGAAGAGATGTGCATGGAGGAAGGCTCCCTGGAAAAGAAGGGGTCTAAGGAGGAAGGTGTGGCCGGTGTGAGCGGCGCTGGAGACAGAGGTGGAGGCTCGTCTTTAATGTGAGCCAGCTGACTCTCGCGAGTGTCTCTGACTGGGGGTTTGCTCTCGCGCTCCGTGGCGTGGACGAGGAAGAAGGCCTCCACAGCCGGCTGGAGAACTGGAGAAGGAGGATTAGATTAAGACTCCACATCACTCAAGCAAATATGAGATGGAGAGCCGGGTTTAATGCGGTCAGATTGCACTTACCCAGAACGGCGTGCTGATCATGGGACTCCTCCAGCTCCTTCAGGCACTCCCCCAGCATGTCCCACAGCTCGTCCAGGAGGAGCTGCTCACTGAGCAGGGGGAGATCAGGGAGTCGCTCCTCGTTCTCCGATTGGCTGTTTCCTTCTTCATCTGAAACAAACACAAAATCAATAGAAACATGAGCCTGTGTGCTGAGTGACTGCTGGTGAAGTTCAGGTGCTGCTTGATGTGTAGCTGAGGTCTACCTAGAGGTGCGGGGTCCTGGTCCAGAGGGGACGGCTGGTCCACATCCATGGGAATGTCGTCCCTCTGGGCTCCCTGGGCGTCGGCCATGGACTGCACCTCAGACTACAATTTGTAGAGCACCAAAGAAGCAAAGAGCATGAACAACCGGACAGATTTAAACATATATCCACTAATATGCTTTGATCATCTGGCATGCATCACATTCCCACGATCACTAAGAGAGGAGAGGAACAGGAGAGGAATAGGGAAGGAGCGCCAGAAGCATGAAGCCATGTCAGCCAGTGCCGGGGCATCATGGGACGGCTCAGGAGCAGGCAGCACAGTCACACCATCAGAACACAACAGAACAGCAGCAGGAGAAGACTCAAGTCCTTCAGAAATAATCCAGGGGTTTATCTGCACATCTGTCTTTCTATTGGGGCGGTGAATGTTTACCTTACCAGAGTGTGGATGCTGTTACTAAGTATAAACATCAACCTGCCTCCTGTAGGTTTGGCTGAATGCTGCTTTAGGATGTTGACATGTGACTAATCTGTAGAGCTTTGTTTGAATCACATAAGCACTTTGTTTTTCTACAGTACAAAGAGGAAACGCTGTCAGTATCAGATGTCTGATCCCTGTGTATATTGTTTAGGCTTCCCTTCCTCTAAGAGGCTCTCCTGTGTGTGAGTAAGAGTATGGCTGCTGTCAGTGTGGCCCATGCTAACCGTGGCAGCGGCAGCAGCAGCTGTGCCAGCGGGGGGAGCAGCACCAGTGGGAGCATGGGGGTTTGCCACGGAGGATCCAGCAGCAACAACGGCGGGGGTAGAGGAGGCGGTGGGCGGGGGGGCCTGCTGGAGCCGGCGTGCACGCTGGCCTTCTCTCACCATCTGGATGATGGCGTCGGCCTCGGCCTCTAATTGACGCACGGCGGCCTGGATGCTACTGGCTGAGCCCAGACTGGTGGAGCCTGGGGAGGGAGGGTCGGAGGACAAGAGCAGAGAGGATGAGGGATCACCACTTAGTCTTATTATTAATATGGCCGCTCAGTAACTCAGGCTTTTATCTGCACACACCTAAAGCTGCTGTAAGCATGGCTGACTCACCTAAGCGGCCCGTCTGCTTGGCTTTCTTGTTGGCCCGTCTGGTGTCCTCGCGGAGCTGGATGATGACCTGCAGCACTCTTAAGAAGAACTTCTGTGTAGAGGTCTTGGAGGTTAGAGAACTCATGCAGGGCAGCTGGAGCTCTCGACCCCCGAGCGTGCGCTTCTGTGCCGCCACGATCACCACGCTCTCTGACCCGTCAAACCTGGGAGCCAACCAGCAGGTAGGCATAAGACACAAGGTCACTGGTTGTAAAAAAACTGGCCTACATGCATAAACGTCAAGAGTTTGATTAGGTATCATCTGTCTACCATAGTTTCTGCGATGTAAAGCCCAGAGTGGAGGCTAACCTGCTCGTCATCTTGCCCTTGAGTCGGCCTGAGAGGGTGGAATCGTCGCCAGGGCCGTCGGGGGACTGGGCGTCGGCGTGGGCTCGTCTCTGCTGCTCCAGGTTGTACTCTCTCAGTTCAGCCAACAATGTGCCTGAGAGAAAGAGAACAGAGTCAGAGGAGTGTTGCATAATGAGAGATTGTTTTCTTCAACACGCATATGACAGAGTGGCGTCTGCACAGCCTCCAGGCACTGACCGATCTGTTTGCAGAGAGTGTATCCCAGGTGTCTGGCCCCGCTGAGCAGCAGTCTGAGCACAGTGTCTCTGGTCGAGCCGTCTCCTCTGGAGAGCTGCAGCAGGATGTTGGCTGCATCCTCCAGACCCTCCTCTGAACACGAGTGAGACGTCAACACCTTGTGAGGAGGGGGAGGATAAAAGAGAAAGAATGAAGATGCAGCTTGGAGAGGTCATGCATTATGATCCAAAGGTTAGGACTTAATACACTGTTCTAACCTAACCTTAAGCCAGTCAGCAACAAACCCCATAATTTTACACTCATGATGAGGAGATGCCCAGCAGTTACTCGCCCTATAAAACCCTTCCTCCTTACCTCCACAGAGAGCTGCAGCTGCTTCTCAGTGAGTCCTGAGGAGGCCATCTTGTTGTCGCTGTCTGTGCTGCAGACAAAGCCCCTCTGTTTCCCTGTTTGAGCAAACAACCAGAAGGTCATCAATCACCATCAAACAGTAAATGGCAAAGTAGCAGACATCTATTCATCCACGGGTAAAGCTGTGCTGACCTGTGGAGGAGGTTCCAGTGGATGTGGGTATACAAATTGCAGTGGATGATGTCATCTGGGCGGCGGCGAGCCCTGTTCCTGAGGATGTGCCCTGGGCTGTGGTTCCTAGAGAGGCGGCTGGGACCGCTGCAGTGGCCTGGGTAGGGAAGGCTGAGGTGGAGCCCTGGGCTGTGACCACGGCTGGGACTCCTGAGCTGTTAGCCGCGCTGGGGTTGGCAGCCTGCGCCGTCGGGTGGCCAGCAGGCACCTCTGTGGCCTTGTTGTCGGGCAGGGCGATGGATATAAGCGACAGCAGGCGCAGCAGCTTTTCGGTGAGCAAGGAGCTCCGTCGGATTACGGGGTGAGACAGCATGTTCATCAGCTGGCCTAGAGGAGACGTCTCTAAGCTGAACTGAGCCCCCTCGGCCTCCGCGCTGCTCCCAAGAGGCACTGTCTTCATAGAAGCTTTGCCCTTGCGGCTCACATTCATGTTGTCCAACTTCACCAGCAGGTCCCAGAAGTCGGTGGATATTCCCAGAGACTGAGGAGTAGCAGCGGAGGAGCCGAAGGAGTTCTGGGTGGAGGAGTTGGAGATGGGGTTGCTCTGGGTCAGAGCTACTATCCTGGAGGCTCCACCGACTCCAGCAGCGGCTGAACATAGACGGGAGTCCAGGTCAGAGGAGGAGGCTGACAGATCCTTACAGCGCTGCTGGGTGAAGTGGCTAGGGAACACCTGTAGGGAGAGACAAACAAAGACAAGGGCGTCCATTTACCAGCGTCACACCGTGGAATGTGAAAGACTCAAGCACATCAACATGAAGGTGGATCCTCACCTTGGCTAACTGGATGAGTGTGTCTAATACATGTCGACAGACCACAGGAGCAGCTTGTGGATGAATGTGGACCGTAGAGCCGCCGCCTCCAGAGCACGTAACACTTGCTGCCGCCCCTGACACAGCGCTCCCTAGTGTTCCAGACCCTGCAGAGCCTCCTGCAGAGTGTCGGTCAGCATGCTTCCTACCAGAAACTCGCTGAATCTGGAAAATGTTTGTCCGGCACCCCAAGGCTGCATCCATAGAAACGGAGAGCCAGGAAAGTTGGCTGGAGCTGCGAGACTCTACCCTGTTTAGCAGCTCTAAGGAGGAGGAGGAGGATGAAGAGGAGAGCGCCGAGCCTTTCGCTCCGCAGCCTCCCTGGGTGCTTCTCTTGCCACGCGAGTCTTCCAAGCGAGTGCTCTCCACACACACCTCGCTCTCACTGCTGCGCTGGAGGATGGATAGCAAGCTGCGGATGACCCACCCACGTGTCTGTGAGTGGTAGCAAAGGTTCCTGAGCACGCGGTGCAGACGGCTGGTGTTCAGCTTGGGCTCGTCCACAAACAGCAACACCAACAGGCAGGACAAGGCCTCGTGGTCCAGCAGCAGGCGACCGCGCAGACGCAGCAATGAGTCCACACTGGAACTGGACGGCCTGGGGGAACGTGAAAAGGATCAGAGATATGCTTGCTTGTCTGTGTAACAGGTGTGCAAAAGCAGCTATCAAGATCGGGCTGTTTGATAGTGAAGTACAGTGACACTGACATGAACTTAAACCACTCCTCCTTTCAACACATTAAAAATAAAATACACAGAAAAAAAAAACACATTGTAGATCGTCTCCTCTCACCTGCTGTGGTTTGTTCCTCCACCCATCTGGAAAGTTCCTCCTCTCTGCACGGCCAGTCGAGTGTACTGGACGCCCCGGTTGCTTCCTAATCGACTGGTGAAGGCCGGAGAGCGCAAAATGGCCGATAAGGCCGAAGACGAGCTATGGCCGAACAGCCTCTCGTGCATCAGCTGCCTCTGGCGCGCCTCCTGCTCCCTACGCAATGCAGCCGCTTCAGCAGCGATATCTGGGGGCATGACGGCCAGCACGCTGTCCTCCATGTCCTCCAGGACGCTACGGCGAAGCTCTGACGGCAGAGTCTGGATGAAGGTGACGGGGTCTAGAGGCGTGTCTCCCTGGGTTGGCTGCTGAGAAAGCTCTCTGCGCTGCTGCTCGGCCCGCTGCTGGGCAAGGACCTGGAACAGGAAGGAACAGGTTTAGGTTGAAGAACACACCTTGAGTCATGCTTAAGTGTCTGCTAAACAGCTAAAGACATTTCTGTAAGGCAGGCTTACTTCCTCCTGGATGGCAGGTGGCAGGGCAGCCAGGAACTCGGGGCTGACTTCTGTGACCCCTGGTCCCCCTAACACAGGTGCAGTGGCGGTGGGCAGGGTGGTGGCTGCTGGAGGGCGGGACGGGGGTCTGATGCCCAGCTGATTTTGCAAGACCTCTCTACGGATGTCCTCAGGAAGAGCTGCCAGGAAAGAGGGATCCACACCTTCTGGCAAACTGATGCCTGCAGAGATGAAGACATCAAATTAATATAAAAGAAAACATTTAAACTGAAGAGAAAATATGATACTGAAGTTTTAATCTGACCTGCTAGTGGGTCCTCCTCGTCGTGGCTGGTGGATGGGAGCGGCTCCTCCTGGATGGCCTGAGACTGGCTGTCAGCGCTGTCACTCCTGGGCATCGTTTCCCCGGGAGACGAAACGGCAGTGGAGCTACAAAGAACAAGATGAGTAAGCTCAAATCATCATTATAGGCAACGTCTGACCACCACAGATGCTTTTATTATCCTCTTATTCATTGAGGTGCAGACTTGCTGCTCACCCTGTCTCTGCGTCAGTCTGCCTGACGCTCTGCCTGTCTGCCAGCACACTTTCCCCGCTGCCAGACAACTCCTGAGACAGGAGGACAGTCTGAGCCGGGATTGGAGCAGCTTCTTCTTGTGTGGCAGAGGCAGGGCTGCTGGTATCCATGGGCGACCCCTCTAGCTGCGACACTGCTACCGCCGGCTCTGCAGTCTCCACAATGTCTGGGCTGAGGGATGCTGAGAGAAAGCAGAGCGGGACATTCTGTTTAATATACGAGAGCTAAAATCCTGGGGGAATGAAACTTCATCCATTCAGTTTAAATGGACCACAACTTATAGTTAAAAAAGGCCAGCCTGGCCAATACATCAGGGCCGGTATAAATCTGCCTCCTTACTGTTGGCCTGCCTGTACAACAAGAGTTTTCAAAGTTAATCTACCTTCCCTGCCTTCATCCAACGCTCCTCCTCCTCCATCACCACCACCACCTCCGCCTCGCTCACCGATTGTGGGCCCCGGGGACATCTCCATCTGAGAAGCCTCCACTTCACTGCTCGGCCTGTCGGCGGTCGACAAGGATGGAAGGCCGGCCCCCGCCAGAGCAGCCAGCGAGTTGGCGTGCGACTCGGCCAGTAGCAGGTCAGCGATCGGCTGGTGGACCTGCTGGCTGATTGCGGTCTCCAGGGAGACCAAGGCTTGTTCGTGAGGAGCAGGGGTGGTCGGAGTAACCTCTCCTGATGGAGGGGCGGTGAGGAAGCCCTCCGATACCCTGGGTGGGTCCAGACATGACACTGAGCCACCCTGAACCTGCTCACCCTCTAAGAAACAGCCAGAGAGAAAACATGTGAGAGCAAGAACACAAGCTTTTGATCAAGTCCTGGTCATCTGACAGAGAAATCAGAATTTTCATTTCAGTTTCAGAAATAAATTCAAATGATTTCTTTAAATGAAGCTCGGTGGTTTGAAAATATAATTGCATACATTTGCAAAAGATGAATCTAATCAGTGAACAACTCCCTGGCTGTGTTGGTAGCATCAAAGCAGCAGCTAACACTTAAACACATAAACAGTACTTGGACATGTGGTTGATCACTTTGTATGAGCAGGTTTCAGTGTCATGGGCCAACATTGAGGAAGGCAGTAAGTTGTATAGTTGTATCTCCTAAAGGGGGCGAACAATCCTCATCCCCAACAACAACACAACTTACTACCTCACCACAACACAGCCGTCTGCAGGAAAATGCAATATAAACACAAGTATAAAACAATATAAAGACAAGTACAAACAGAATGCGAGTAATGTCAATGAGTGTGATGAACTTCAGAGCATTTCTTTAGATTATTATTCTAACTGATCCTGGATCTCCACTGCAGTAGTTGAAGGCTCCAGGCTGCTAGGGCGTTGCCATAGGAAAGACAGTAGACTGTATAGTTATCTCCCAGATCTGGTGTGATCCTAAAACTATACAAACTACTACCTCATCCTAGAGCACACTCTGCTGGCTGCTGGCCTCTGGCTGCTCATCACAGAGGGCATGTCTGGCAGAAGGTCAGGGAGTTAAATATTTAGATTTAATAATAAAGAGATGATGTCAGTACCTGCAGTGTTTTCTGCACCGTTCACTGCACCCAATCCTGAACCCTGTGAGCATGGAAACAGTTCAAAGTCAGCAAATAATATACAACACTAACAAATTCTGCTTGAAGATTCCTCCTGCTTTCCAGTCTATTTTCGGACCTGCAGGCTCTGTTCCCTGGCCTCTTCTGCTCCAGAAGCCCTCCTCTCATTCTGCTTAGCTTCCTCCTCCTCAGCCAGCTGCCTCCTTCGTTTCTCCCTGCGCTCTTCCAACTCCTCATCTCGCAGACTCTCAAGGTGCTGCAGGATCGGCACCTTTACCACTGCAGGCAGATAGATGCATTTAATATAATACCTCCTTTGAAAGCACACAGTCAAGTTAATCTGCTTTCAGTTTAAAGAATACCCAGCATACCTGCAACACAGTCATGCATACTCTCAGCATCCAGCACTTTACACTCATCTGTCCATCTTGTTAAGGCAGTGGGGATACTGGAGAGAGTGCCTGCAGGGACAAAGAAACAGAAGAATTCAAACTGAAACCAAAACAAGAAACCCTAGACATTCATAAACATGCTCATCCGTGGGCGATCCTTACCTGCTTGTCCTCCTGTGCTGCTCTGCTCGTGGAAGAAGTCGTCTAACAATTCATCATCAGAACGAGCGATGATATGCACATCCTCATTTCCGACCAGAAGACGAGCACGACCGCGAGATTGCAACGGCAGAGAGCTGGACAGCTGTAAGATGTCTGCTGCAGCACTCGGGCCCAACAACCTAAAGCGGAGGAACAACCATGTTAACCAGAATAATGACACACACCAGTGACACATCTACTCTAGCACACATATTGCAGATGCTCACCTCTGCAGGATGAGCGGAGGGTTGGGCTGGCGGTTGCCAGGGTAGTGAACATGGATGGTGTGTCCGCTGTTGGCAGTGAGCTGACGCAGAGTCCGCTGGCTGCGACCCATGCCCTGTGCCAGACGGCTGCTGGTGCCTGCTGCACCCAGTGTGAGGGAGCCATGGTCAGCATGGCGCACCATCAACGGGTGGGAGCTGGGAATGTTGCCAGGGGAGGGAGGGATGTCAGCTGTCGGGAGGAGAAACAGGAAAAGGAGTGAGCGGAGGCGAGCGAGCAGGACAGCTGAGGCACAAACCAGAGTCGTGTTTAAGTCGCTCACCGTTGTTAGAGAACATGTTGTCAAACTCTATGATGAGGTCGTCGTCCCTGTCAAATCTTTCAAAGCGAATGTGGGGTGCAGCATTGATGTCGGGGAAGTCCTCATCCAACTCCATCTCTGAACCTTCATCCTCATCATCCTCATCTCCTTCTTCATCATCCTGGAGAAAAAGATGAACCTGTGAGTCTCAGAAAAACTAATAAACCTGGTTTTCTTCCTGAACTTCATTACAGCAATTCTTCATACCTGGTCCTCCTCTTCTTCCTCTTCCTCTTCCTCCTCTTCATCCTGGCTGTCCTCATCATCATTACTGCCACTAGAATCTTCCTCCTGTGTGTGCTCCTCATCCTCTGGCTCCAAGATATTCATGGAGTCTGGTGGCAGAGAGGAAGAAAAGAAAATCCTTACAAGACACTCTTTAAAGCTGTGGAGACGCTGTGGTTAACAGAGTGAGCAGAGTGAACAGGGTGAGCAGAGTGCGCAGAGTGAGCAGAGGCTCTCCTGTGTTCCTGTCTCACCTTCCCGGTTTGCCTGGAGAGTGGAGGCCTGGCTAATATTGGAGGGCGCCTCATCCATCAACACATCCTCTTGCGATTCATCCTCACCGCTGCGTCCCACTATTCGACAGCACAGACAGCGAGTGAGACACACACACACACACACACCAGAAAGTCTTCCCTGATTGCACATCGCCTTCCTCTTGCAGACAAATTAATGCAGGAAGTCCTTGGCTCTGGACTCACCTATAATTGTGCTGTTGACAGTGCCAGCGTCTCTCTCCAGAAGCTCATCAATCAGATCCACCAATTCATTTTCCACCTAGAAATACAGGAAATACAAATGTCATCTCCCGAGCAGAGACCTTGGGAGCATCTCCATTAGCTCTATCAAGTATTGGCTTTGGAGAAACTGGCTGAGCATTTAGTTACTTCTGTTCAGGATTACTGAAAACCTGAATCTCTCTTGATCTTTATACTGTCTCCAACCCCGAAGGTCATTTTAATGAGGCGACATGGTGGAACACAACGCTCACCTGCATCGCCTGAGTACTGAGGACTTCAGGCTGCCCAGCGATGACCACTGTGTCTCCCTCCGTCTCTCCATCCATCAGGTCGCTGTCTGTGCCCTGCACCCTGTGGCTGCCCTCCACTGGCTCCGCCTCTCCAGACTCTCCTGGAACAGATGGCACACGTCAGAACCAGACATATTTGGAGTTACCGGATCTCTGAGTGTAGCAGGATGAAGAGTGGCTACCTGGGTCCTGAGTGTTGCTGTTGCTGTCTCTGGCAGTGCCCACAGTGTCGTGTTCGGTTTTGTTCTTACTGGAGCCTCCCTTGCCCCCAAACAGACTGCTGGGCTGGTTTACAATACGGGAAAGCGTCTCCAAAGGCTTCAGAGCAGCATTCACTGTGTTGGCCATGTTGGGACTAAACCACACAAACAGAAGATGGTGTGAACATTTATAACACTGTTGAATAATATGCCAGTATTTTGCCAGGATTTCTGAAATAGCAGTACAAACTACACAAGAGTCATCTGGCTTTAGTAAGCACAACACAGGGGAACAGAGATGACTGCTTTGATCTGATCTTTTGCTGTGGAGACGGTTCAGTTGGAATCATTTACCTGGACAGATCCAAGCTGTGAGGCACGCGGGCCAGGTCGTTAACCAATCCTTTCTTCAGAAACAGCCGGATGATGTTATTCATGCCGTTGTGTTGAGTTTTAGCTGCTGCTGTGCTGTAGAAGCTGGAGGTGGAAGGACACGATTCCATGATGGTGCTGATGATGCACATCACTGCCTGGAGCCTGGAAGATGGAGGGACAAAGGGAGTGAGTACGAGACTTTGTAATGTCTAAGACCTCATAATAGATATAGCTTTGATCAACATGTGACATGTTTCACCACCATATTACTTCAATCATTCAAAAGCTTGTTGCAACTTCTCTATCATAGAGTTAACACTAGGATGGCAATCTATCTGCTGCCATGGCAGCAATCACAGCAGTGAGTGTAAGCTCAGAAGAATGGGCCATATTGTTTACCTTGCGTGTTTTTCAGCACCTTCTGCCATTGCCAGTGCTCGGCTAAGTGCAGCCTTCACCTCATTGACCAAGGCCACCTGGGCATCCGTGCCTGTGCCGGCTGCTGCCAGGCTGGCTAGGAAAAGACGTGCCAGGGCTGGGGTGTCTTTGTCCTCCGAATTCTGGGTGTGGGGCAGCAAATGATCCAGAACAAAGGCCAGAACGCTGCAGTCCTGTAAGACAGATTCAGAGCAGTCGTACGTGAAAAGACAGTTCATAGATAAATACAGGTCATAATTACAAAAGGACATCCAGCCAATTAGAATTTCAAAGCTTGGTAACAAGTGTGTTTAGTGTCTCCTTGTAATTTCCACTAGCACACTAGACCAGCATCATTATTCTGTGGCTATTAAATGAAGTGAATCCGTGCGTGCAATTAAAAAACATTTTCAGTGTGAATGCCTCTCAGACTGAATAAGGGTCAGGAGAAAGCATGAGGGCGGTGATGCAGAGCATATGGAGCATTTCTCAGGGCTGGTGCAATAATTACAACATAACCGCGTTAACACAGGGCTGTGAATTGCTGCTAAGATGGTGCTGAAGCACACATACCTCTTTAATTAGCTCAGACTGCCCGGCAGTGTAGCAGTAGGAGGCGATTAGTGTGGCAATGCCCACGTAGGAGCGCACCAGCTCAGCCAGAAGTCTGAGGATGGTGGAGGTGGGCATCAGGGGTTTGCTGGCCTTGGCCTTGGCTGCTTTACTCTCCTCTGAGCTTGCACTCTTCTCTCCTTCCTGCTCTTTCTTTTCTTCACGCATTTCCTCAGGTGTTGAGGCTGAAGGATGGATGATAATGAAACACAGAATGAATTCACAGATTGTACTGTTCATGTGCATGAATGTGATAAAGCAGATGTTCCTGAATAATAATGACATTTAAACAGGCGGTGTTATCAGCTTTCTTCTCACCTTCTCCCTGTGGTGTGCCAGACTGGGAAGACTCAGCAACACCTCCATCAGTAGCAAACACTTGAGACTAAGAGAAGACACAGAGCTTTAATATGAGGGGATTTCAACACACAGCAGCTACAGAGACAGCAGTATTATTAAAGCAAACTCACATTGATATGGAATGCAGACTGAGAGTCAAAGTCGCTGCCTTGCCGTGTGAGTCTGTACTGCTGGTAAACATCGTCACCAACATCTTGTAAGATTTGGCACAGGTCCTGACCGCCGGGCAACGCTACAGCACGTTCCTCGGGACGCTCGGCTGTGCCACAGACACACACACACAGTTAGCTGAAATGCACTTAGTGAACACACTTAAAACTGCTGCAATAACCTTAGCAACCTGTCTTACGTTCTTCAGGCGCGTGGTAGGCAGCCAAAGCGTTGAGCATGTCATAGATAACCTCCTTGATGGTGTCAGGGATAGGAGGCAGGGCCGACAGCTTCAGAGGAGTCGTCTTCACCAACTGGACCGCATTGGGTCCCTTAATGCGTAGGTTCTCAAACTCATCATCAGAGGCTGTAAATAAAGGATTACAGGAGGTCAGTTCTGAGACATAACACAACTACAACAACTAACCCAAATACATTTGCAGGCCTCACCCGTGCCGGCTCCACGAGGTGCAGGAAGGGCGATGCGGACACAGTTGCTAGCGGTTTCAGCAAAGCACTCAGGGTTTCGGCAGGCTGCAGGGCCGAGGACGCGGAGGATATAGTTGATCTCCCTAGAACCAAGGCTGCCCGATACCACACCTGAGGTCGTGCTCCCTGCACCACTCGTCACAGCCGATCTCACCACCTGAAGACAAGGTTTGTTTAAGACATTGTTAAGGGATCAGCAAGTCAGATGACAAATGCTCGAACACTGTAGTTTGCAGTTAAAATGGGAGCCGATGACTCACAACAACCCACATCTAGAGCTGGCATTATAATCAGATAGAATGAGATCTAAATGTAAAGTATTATAGCCCCTAACCTTCTCCATGGTGTGTCTGAGGGTGGTTGGATCTTCTATGATGTGTCTGAACAGCAGCGTAACCAGAGGTGTGAAGCCATTGAAGCCGGAGCCCTGAGTCAGGCCCAGGATCATCCGAGTGCTCTTCAGCTCAGCAAACATCATTGCATATTGATGAGTGCGTGTCAGGCGAAGACAGAGACGCAGTGTGGCGTGGAGGGTGTCCGGGTCCACAGGAACACTGATCATACTGACACAGGCTCGGATCAGGACAGTGGTCATGTCCTCGCTCAGGCCTTGCACCACGATGTCAGAGGTCGGAGACGGGTCTGCTTCCTGGGAGGGTGGTGGGGCGGTGGTAGTGTCCTTCACCTGACTGGACTCTTCCTTGGGTGCAGCCATCTCCACTGCTGTCCCAGATTCTGGTGGACAGGAGGAAATAAGTACAATGAGGACAAAGTAAACAAGACGGTTCTCCATTCAATCATCCTGCTGGCACACAAACACACACACACACAACCAAACCATCACAACCTTAGTGATGGTAAACATGTGGATCCTTTTTATGCAGAGCTAGGCTGAGTGATTGACTATTGAACTAAGCTGGCCACCATTACCTAGGTCGGTCTGAGTTTCCTCAGTCTTGTTTCTGTCTCCCTCCTCTCTCTCTGTATCCGTCATGCTGCCCACCTTGACAGTCTTGGGCATGCGTGGCACTCTCTGAACAGTTAGCATCACCGGCCTCCTGTTACCTGTCTCCTCATTCACCTGCAAGGCAAGAAAAAGGATACAAAGTTAAACTAATATTCAAACGAGAAGTACAGCTTGTTGTGTTCATGTCTTATTCTCTGGTAGTTGGGAATGATGCAGAATGTGTAGTCCTGGTCCGTACCTGCACCATGGTGTTAAACTGCACAGTGTATCTGCGGCGTCCAGCTGTGAAACGAACACTGCTCTCCCCGGCCCTCCAGGCTGAGTCAATGGTGCTGTTGTTTGATGCGTTGTAACTGCACCAACGACCTGAGCGGTCATCAAACCATCTCCAGTTATTACCATTGGGCTGCAGGTACTGGAGGCAGACAGAGGATAAAGTAGAACAGGTTAATAAACTCAACAATGCTATATTATTTGTGTAAACAGAGTTCCCATGAAGACCTTTGCTAAACTAAATGAAGCATGTGATGGCTTTATGTTATGCACACTGAAAGCTGAACAGTATTATAATCTTCTTCCTACCTTATTCATCTGTGCTCTGCGTTTGGAGGAGACTGCCATTTTCTCATAGAAGTCAATGATCAGCAGCACTGGGGTGATCCATCTGTGGCACAAAGTCATTTCCCCACGTTAACCTCATCTACAGAATATCATTGTTCCACAAACCAAAGAGGCTCAAAGCCGACTGTGCCATTACTTTAACATGTCTACTCTGTTGGAGAAGACGAGGACTTAGGGTCCTGCTGAACTCACTTGGGGGTCTGAATGTCTTTCTGCTCTTTGGCTGCCTGCAGGCAGGGCTGCACAACTTCAAGCAGCTTAATCAGCAAATCCAGGATCCCACTGTTCTCCACCACTCTGGCACACACCAGCTTCAGCTCCTGTGGACAGAAGAAAACACACATGACCATCTGGAAGGTGTATCGTTCAAGACTTAGTGGGCGAGTCAAAATGTAAAGAGCTCAACAGAACGTGTACTTTACCTCAAACAGCAACGTGAGCAGCAGAATTCGAGTTGCCAGTTTGGAGGCCTGGGGCAGCGTGGCCATCTGTCTGGTCCATTCGGACACCGTCTTCGTGTCGCTGGTAGTCAGAGGCACTGCTGCTTTGATCAGCACGTCTGCTGCTTCCCACACCTACAGAACAAAGCACAACCTTCAGCTCACTGCATATTTCTCCTTCAGTCTCCATTTGTCGCAAAATCTCCCATTACCCTGGGAGTTAACAAGAAAACTATATCACAACGGCTTTCAGTCATTTACAATCCTAAATCTTTATTCCTAACATTCACGCTTCTGTGAGGAGATACAGACGGTTGATCGTGTGGCAGACATGCATTAAGGACTCAGAATACACTCATACAGTCTCAACATGCTTGGAATCCACTGACCTGGTTAACGACTTGACCGAGGATCAGGTCTCTGTACTCTGGGCCGCTCCTCTTGATGGCCGTCATTAGCAGGTCACAGAGGCGGTAGACTGTGTCGGGCAGCTCATCCAGAAGATGGAAGCAGCCGGGCAGCATGGAGTCGGTGAAGGTATGCAGCTCCTGGGGGTCCAGCGGCTCCGCCTCCATAAAGCGCTCCAAGCAGCGGGCCTCCTCCTCCTCGGCCCGCTCCCTGGCTCGCCTGTCGTCCTCTTCGCGGCGACGTGCAGCTTCCTGAGAGCGACAGAGGGACTGACATGTTACCATCTGCTTACCAAAATGGCCAGTATCCATTTTCATGTACCATCTGACCAGTATGAATGACAGACCTCAGGAGAGTCGGAGCGCTGCTCCATGCTGACCTCTTGTCCTAGAGACATGGCAATGGCCCTCATCATCTGGTCCTCTTCGGACATCGTCAGGTCCTGCTTAAACAATACAAGAGCAATGTCAGCCGTATAAATGCGTTGTGAAGCCTGAAGACTTGGAGAGTTTCTGTCCGTGTAGTCTTACTCGGACTGCTCCACCGAGAAGTGGTGGAGGGTGAGTGAGAAGATACTCTGTGGCCTGCTCCATGGTGCTGGTGTTCAGCAGGGCCTCCATGGCATGCTCTCTTGAGAAACCCATGTCCATGAGCTGGAGTGCCACAGAAAAAAGGTTTGTTTACCAAGATGAACAAAGGACAGAAAAGGGGGAGGGACTAAAAAGACCTGAAAAAGGTCATGAAGGTCCAGAGAAAGCTAATGACTTCCACTTTTTCACCTCAGTTCTGTCAGGTCTTTGTATCCAAATCAGATCTTTGCTCTCTTACACTATCCTCATATTCTGCCTCAAATGGTTTCAAGACCAGTTATGTGATGAAAGTTATTCTCACACCTCTTCTTGCCTAATTAATCCTCCCTCTCTTGAATGTCTTGAGTCTTTACTCCCTCCCTCTAAGCACCTTTGCTTCCAAATTCTCCCCCTCTCCCTGATGGCTCTTATACCTGCTGGACGTGCTGCTGGCGGACCTGTGCGTGCCTCTCTCTCCCTCTCCATCTTCCCTGTTATAAAACAAATGGTGGCCGAGGATTCAGTTCATGCAGAACACGGGGGTAGGAAGATTGGTTAACACCGGAGCTCCGTTTCTCGCTTTTAAAGCCACCTAGATATCTAACTGAAGAGTTGACCTGTGCTATCAAAACCGCCTGAAGCAATGGCACAGCAAGTCGACAAAGCTGCAGGAACAGACCCGAGCTGCGAGGTAGAGGAGGTGGTCAAATTACGAACAATACCCAAACTCAGCGAACAATTTTCCCCCGTTCATTAACCGACAACCGCTCCGAAGACGATCACCCTATGACAGCACAAACGTGAGGATACAGCACTAGACGCAAATAAGTGCCTGTACCGCCACATTCTCCTTCAACCGAGGTGAGAGACCAGTAGGAGGGCTCCCAGAGCCTGACACGGCTTTCCCCCATACCTGGGTAAGCTGGGCCTGGTTGACCTGGGGCTCACGGCGAGGAGTGGAATTGGTGGAATCCTCAGCTGTTCCTACAGCTGGTACTGCAGGAGCGGTGACAGCTGCTGGCGGTGCCTCTCCAACTGTTGCAGCCCCAGTAGGTGGCCCAACAGCTGGAACAGAACCAGTGGCGGGCACCTCCTCTTCTGGGCGCACGGTCCCCTCTCTCTCCTTGGTTAGGCGCTCCTGGATAACAGGCTCCCCTCTAAGGATGTGGCAGAGGATGGCCAGCATGGATTCGGCCATCCTGCCTCCATAAACCTTCAGGGGCTTCCTATTCCACAGACTGCGAATGCAGTTGAATGCCGCCTTAAGAGACAAAGACACAGCGTTACACAATGATAGAACAGCAACACACAAACAAGAGACAATTTTCATCGTAGCAAAAGCCTCCTACATTTGCATCACAATCTGTGTGACAGCACTGCATCACATGGAGTCGGTGTTCACAAGCAGAATCTAAATGAGATGCATACTGACCTTCTGGGTGACTATGAGGAAGCGAAGGGCGCTGAACTGGGGCATGGTGGGAGTGACCCCAGGCATTTTCGCTGGCAGTGAGTGGGGTGAGTCCAGTACAGTGCTGGGGTTCACCATCTTTTCCACCAACATCAACCAGGCATCCAGGAACTCTCCTGTTCCATCTGGCAGGTCGGTGTGCTCCAGACCCTCAGACACAGGCACTTTACCCCCCATGGACAGGGCCCAGTTAAACGTCCTGCACAGAGATCATCATCATCATCATCACAACTCACAGAACTAATTTAGATGATTATCGATATAAACAGATCATTTTAAAATATAACTTCTCCTGTCAGCCACTCACTCAAACAGAGCGTCGTGCCCCCCAGAGCAGAAGAACTTCTGCAGCATGAGGTGATAGGGATACTTCCTCTCATCGAACAGCATGGGAGATGTGAAGCCCACTGAGCAGATGAAGAACGTCAGCCTGCCACAAGAAAGACAACAACCCAACATGACTCCTGTATGCAATCCACACAAGAATGACCAAGAGCAGGTAGCAGGAAGCTGTTCGTACCTGAATCTGGGGGTGGGTGTGTAAGGTGGGGGCTGCCAGCTGAGTCCCTTGGTGAGGAGTTTGGTGAGGGCAGATGCTGTGGCCCTGGCAGCAGGTGTGGGAGTCGTGCCGGTGCTTGTGGCATGGTGGGAGCGACGCTGCCGCACTGGGGAGCCGACGCACAACTTCACCAGCAGACCGAAGAGCTCAGCCAGAGCCCTGCCAAGTCGAGATGAAGCTGGAGAAAGACAGAAGGTGTTCAGGCAAAGAGTCAACAGCTCAAAATAAAGAAAATAGGAACGCTGTTATTCAATAATACATCACAGCTGGTAAAGAGATTCAAACTGAGAAAAAGTCTGATCTAACTCACCAGAGAGAAGCGGTTTGATCTGCTTGATGCGTGTGGCCATAGCTGGAGTGAGCTTGGATTTGGCCTTGGGGTCCGTAGCAGTGGGTTCATCCGTCTCCATAGGGGCCAGCGTGTCACCGTCCAGACCCATGCCCTCCAGCAGGCCACCAGAAGAGGCATCTACGGATACGGCCTCAGACTCTGCTGCAGAGAGGCACAGGATATGAAGTTGGGAGAGGTTAAAGCGTTAGTGCTCACCTGGGGACGTGTCTGGATAGTGCTCTAAGCAGTGAACATAATTAAATGGCCACATTACCAGTTCTCCTGGAGCCAGAAGCTGCGGTTGTTACAGTGCTGCCAGATGGCTTGTCCTCTTTGGGCACCAGCTTCTGCATATCTGCCTGGCCAAACTCACAGCCTGGAGGCAGACTGTTGGGGAGAGACGTGGTGTTACAGGCTTATTGAAGACTTCATGATAAAAATGAAGATTGAAGAAGAGGAGGCGTACCTGTTTGGTGTGCACAGGGACAGCAGCACTGTGCTCTCCCACACCAGAGAGCAGTAGAGCTGGCTCAGCTTGTTGAGAACGCTTAGGCCCAACTGAGAGCCCCACTGGTTGACTGAGATTGCCCTGATCTCACTCTGAGAAAGAGAAACACATTCATAGCTGATGAGACAACATTTTCAAAACTCAATCCCCAATTCAAAAGAATTCAAAACAATGTTAACCTGATTTTAAATGAGACAAGTAGAATAACAACAAAAATACAGTAAGCACAGCTAGAATAAAAGAATTAAAATACAAACACTTAATATTTACCTGTCCTACTCTGCAAGTGTGGACAAACATGAGGATGTAGGCATGAGCTGCAGTAAGTGCATGTAGAAGTGGTGTGGCTCGGGCCGACAGTGTGGCATCAGTGACATGGCCGGCATTAGCCAGCTCTCTCAGTAGCACAGATCCACCGGGCACCTCAATGGGGCGATGGAGTGGTTCCAGGGCTGTCAGGATACTGTCCAGCTGGCACAGGCCTTCCTGGAGCACCTTAGGCTCATGAGACAGAGTCTACAGAGGAGAAGAGTGGAAACATGGCTTCAGTCACAAAACTGCAGCAAACCAATGTGAGACCGACAGTGCGTTGGAGTTTGTTCTCACCAGTATGGACTTGCAGACACCAGCCACAGCTTGGCAGGCAGCAGATGTGGGGAAGTCTATGGGCAAGTTTGGCAGGCCCAGAATAGAGACCAGGGGTAGAAGCCCCTTTTGGTTGACAAACTCTTGACAGTGGTCATCAGTGGTGTTGTTGCTTAGGATGGACTCCACAAACTTCATCTGAGAATATAAGATCAAGAGAGGTGAGCACATAAGCTCTGGTTCTTTAACATGGGAGATAACCTGAAAGTCAAAGAAGCAGCACTGACCACATTCAGGATGTAATCCATCAGAGGGATCGGTATCCTCTCCTCAGTGCCAACCACCCTGCAAGAAACCACATGTCACATGAAAAGGACAACAACCAAGAAACCATTAAAAACTGGATAAATAAACCAAGGAATCAAACTCTGCAAGGAGTTGTTCTATTCTACTGTGTTATGAACTCAGCGTCATACAGTTCAAGTGGCACTGACTGTCTGTTGCTCTCTGGTTCCCCCTGCTGCTGGCTGAATGTGTGGAGAGCCTCCTCCTCCTCTTCGTCCTCACTTGAAGCCTCTTCAGCAGCGTGGCTCGAGCGTGCTGGTGGCACCGCCACAGTGCCATCTGCCTTCTGGATAGATGGCTTCTGGCAGATGTACTCGGGGGCACGGCCCAGGTTGCAGATCTCTTCCAGTAACTGAAATGCAAGTTCACATTCAATCATCCTGCCAGATTGTGTGATGGCACCTGAGAATGGAACAAATTGACTTTGGTGCCTACCTTGATAATGGCAGTGGTAGCATCTGTCTTCAGAGTGGGCTGATGCCTCATGAGCTCATCCACAGCACTGCCCAGGTTTGATGCTGTGTCACCTGTAGGCAAATATGGGAATATATCAGCTTAAACTACAACCAGAGATCAACATCTGAATATCACCAATGACTTTCCACTGCACACACAGTCCAACTCACCCAGGGGGTCAGAGCTGCGTCGCCGCCGCATGGCAGGCAGGTAGTCAGGAGACAAAAGCACTTTGAAGAGGCGCTCAAAGGGCTGGCACTGAACAAAGGAGTGCAACCCTCTTGCATTCAAGCACAGGGCACTGAACACATTGGGTAGAGAACCTAACACCTCACGGGTAGCAGGAACCTGGAAAATAGAAACAATTTAAGAATCAAGCAGAAAGAAGCATAAGAGGATAATGAGCCGCACCCATCAAGCCTGTTTCTAACCTTTATCTCAAATACAGGGCCGACCCACGCACGGCCATTCATACCAAACCTGATTAAGTGATTATCCATGTGTTTAAACTTGACATTTGGACCAGGGTCGACCAACTGACCAGCATTATGTGTGCATGTCTGAGCCTGATCTAAAGAGAACCAACACTTTTCCAAATAGACAACCTGCCTATGCTGCAAGTCAAACACTCAGCACAGACAGACTAGAGACTGAGACGGATAAGACTGATCTCTCAGAAAGAGAGACAACTACAGCACACACTCACGTCTTTGATGAGAAGGGCATGCAGCATGACATCAGTGAGGCCATTATCCTGCAGAGAGGAGAGCAGGGAAGGCTCCTGGAACACGAACACTGTCACAACCTCCGTCGCTGCAGGAAAACAGCAAAGGTTTACGAAATGGACATTACTAATCATAATTCATAACTCCTCTGTGTAATCATGCAGGGCTCCTCTGAAGTGGTGCTGTGTACTCACCCAACAGGAAGAGTGAAGGGCCATAATATTCTGCATTACTGATGATGTGCTTGAGTGAGGTAGGCAAGGACCCATCCATTACTGGAGAAAAAGAAACATTTGCATAATGAAATGTGCCGACCACTTGGTTACAAATCACAAATCTGCTCAATATGCATGAAGAAGACTAAGATGAGACTGATGATCATGTTTTGAGCTTAAGAATTAGAGAGAAATGCCAAAGGCTTACCGTGGCGGATGCCATCAGAAAAGGCCGGGTCCTGGATGGCTTTCTTTAAGAAATTAAGCATCGACTTCAACAGAGCTGCCCTCTGGGGAATACACTGCATACCTGTGGAACACAAAAATGGCAGCATGACACCACATACATGTTGTTTAAGCAAGCCTCTTTGTGTGTGTGTGCGTGTGTGTGTAAATATATGTTTGTACCTGCACGAGGCGTGTTGGCTGTACTACTCGGGGTTCTGTGGTCCACTTCTGGTCTGGAACCAGATGATGTTGAAGGTCCGGGGCTGCTTTCCATGGCAACTTCTGACACTGTGGGAATGCAGAGTACAGCACTTATTACCACAATACTAAAGAATACACAGGTTATTGTGTATAACAGCCATGACGACGTGTAGCGTAGACCTCCAAGTCTAAACTTCACTGAGAGACTGCCTTTCTGATGGTTCAGTATGCTTACAGGAGAGTGACTCACTGTCCATGTCCGTGTCCATGTCTTCAGACTCCACAGCTGCACTGGGCCTCTGGATCTTTGGCTTGATGACAAAAGGGCACTCCTTCCTTGACAGGTCCACCTCATGCTGCGTGAACAAGGTGATGCAGAGTGATGAGTGAGCACAGAGGTTGAACACAGCTTTCAGTGACTTTGTAGCTCAAGACTGTTGTGTTACTGCGACACCAACCTCTAGTCTGCAGATGAAGATGGAAAGGCCGCTGTGAGACTGAAAGGCAGCCATGTCCAGGTTGGTGATGAGGTCCACAACCCGCACTGCTCGCGTCACAAAGGTGATCTGGTCCTGCTCATCACCTAGGAACTTGATCACCTAGAAAGCAAAAGAGAGAATGGCAAAATGGGGCCAGGTCCACAAGAAGACATTTTCCCTCACCATTTTCACCTCTCATCCACACTTAGCTCCTATTTTTCGTGCACCAAAACGTTGCCTTTTAAGTTTCTCTGATCACTGCCTACCTTGAGGAGAGCTTCCATCATGCCACAGGAGACCAGGGCTTCCCCTCCAGCATCGTAGCTAGCCAGGTGGTAGAGGAATGAGAAGAGTGCGGTGGCAAACTGGTGTGGGTAGGGCTCCATCTGAGGATCTGGGAAATTAAAGTCTATAGTTAACACAAAAGAGTCCATTTTAATTATCAGGTTTTCTTGTGTGCATTGGTAAATTGTTCAACATCAAGTTTGAGGTCATGACTTCCTCACCTATCATTGCTTGTATACAGTTGCGCACCAACACAGGCAAGAAGCCGTGGTAGGAGGCAGTGCCGGTACAGTCAATGATGTTGGAGAGCTTGGGGGTCCTCTCCAAATGGACAATTGACGTTAAAGTGCGCAAAGATGCTGCCTTGATATCCTGAGGAACAACATCGGACATTTTCAGAAAAGAGAAAATGATTCAGCACCCGATCACAACAGTGCAGTGACACAAGACAGAAATACAAATAAAAGAAGACCAGTGTTTACCACAAGCTGCTTGTCAGTAATCTGTAGTACGTCCACCAGCTCCTCTATCAAGCCATTATACAGAATACTGTTGGCAGACTCTTGGAGTGCATTGGAGTACACTGTAAGGGAGGACATATTTGTCAGCACTTAAACTTCGCAGAGATCCCTTTTGTCACCGTGTGCTAAGAGGAAGAACTTTACTAACCCAGTATAGAGATAGCATGCAGTCTGGCCTGCACAGCCTGCAGCCTCTTCTTGTGATTTGAGAACCCATGGGCCAGTCGAATGTGTGTGAACAGAAGGGTCTGCTTGTCTTTAGGGATGTTGTACATCACTGTCAAGGACTCCATGATGTCGGAGGGACTTTCTGAAATCTGACATAAGAGGCAATTTTAAGTAGAATTTTAAGCAAACAAAACAATGTCTGAGACAACGTGAACATTTGATTGTACCTTGTCAAGCTGTTCAATGTGAATATAGTGTAGTGTGTTACTACTCGTCTGCTGCAACAAAAAGAAAAGGAATCAAGGTTCAGAGGTTAGTACAGGACAAAGTTTGAGAGAGGAAATTGTTCCAAACATTTCAATTAGTCTAATGACTTCATTAATAATGATTTTTGCCTTTACCTTCCTCTCTACTTTGACCTCTGGACCTGGTTCAGCATAAAACTCAAAGTGCAGTGTGGTGGCACTGGGAGGGTACTTCTGTAAATACATCAATAGGGGGCAGCAGGGATTGGAGTTTATAAATAGTGTACAATTTGTCTCAGTTGACAAAAAAATTACTTTAAAAAGCAGTCCAAAGCATTGGGTGCACTTATTAAGCATTACAGTGAGAAATGCTTACCGTCATAGGCAGGTCTCTGCAGCACTCTGCTAGACCAAAACCATTCTCCTTTCCTCCCCAGCTCTACAAAAAAGAACAAAGAGAATAAACAATATTGCTCTTTTGAGGGACAAATGGACTTATATTGAAAGAGCTACAAAAAGCGTAGCATTGGTTTGACCTCAGCCAGGTGCTGCAGACGAGCCAGTAGAGGCGTCCTTTTGTCAGATCCCAGTCTTGTGATGTAGTTTGAGCGCTTACTGAACACATAGAGCAGGTTCAGCACAGACAGGACCACCTGCATATCACATGACGCTAACAGGGTGGTTAAGTGCTGTAAAGGGGGTGGGAGTGGTAGACAAAAGTTTGACATTAGTAAGCTGCTTTATGCCATTGTCTGTGACAGGAACACAGTCCAGATAAGATTAAACAAGGAAATGGTTGCAAATTGCACTGGGTTTTGCAGCCTACCTCTATGGAGCTGTAGAGATGCCTGGAGAAGCTATACTCAATGAGCAGAGCTGTGAAATTAAGCACTGCCAAAAGCAGGGCTTTGAGTTGTCCATTCTCCGGACGGTCACACACCAGCAGCCATGACATATTCTCCACTGTCTGACCCGCATCGCACAGAATGCCATCGAAACGGTCCAGCAGATCCACCCAGTGGTACAGCTCACACTGTTGAAGGAAGAAATGCATTATGGTGATATCCATGTTGTTTACTACTTGTACTTATAGCACTTCTCATAATAAACATATGGCTCATAAAGTTATCACTTTAAAGGACTACAGACAAATTCAGAGTGCAACAGAAAATTAAAGCCATCAGAATTGCAGTAATTGAGGTTTATTTGTTTTCCTAAACACCCTGTCTAGTGTGCTACTATTTACATTGTAATGTGTAAGTGAACTATAAGTGGTTCCTGATCGCCTCACACGTCTTCCATGCACCAAATAGATTGTGTTGTTTTGTCTCATTCAGCTCTATACCAACAATGAGGCGAGTCCCATGATAATTATACATTAGGGTAGATTACAAGTACGCTTTCATCCGTTTGTTTTACAAAATGGAAGCAATTTCAGGCTGGCAAATGGAAATACATCGTGGAACAAATGGTATGTGCAATAACAATTGGTGTCTAGAACTACTATTTTATTTATATCATGGCATTTTATTGCTGCTTTTCACCAAAGACAGCATTTATGCAATTTCAATTAATACACAATTAATAGTTACATCAGTCAAAACCGATATGGACTCAAAGAAGCTTTTAGCATTAGTCTCCCTTTACTCTCCTTCTCTGGCTCTGTATCAACATTTCTGTTAAAATCCCAGAATAATCCCTGACGTGTGGGAAGCCCGTCCTGTCAGTACATAAATACTATTTTCTTTGGTTTACCTTGCCAATATTCCAGGTCTTGATGTGCTGCAGTTGCTCCAGCAGTTGCTCATCATTGCAAGCTTTGAGCTTCTCGATGAGTATCCTGCAGTCAGCCGGCTGTGTGGTTCAGAGAGAGCACAAGAGTCAGGGACAGGAAAAGCCAGGAAAGGTTTAAAGACCCTAGGGCCGATCATAAAGCCTGGATTATTATCATACTCACAGCTTCAGTGGGGGTTTTCTTTAACTTGCTTCTGTCGACCTTCATTGTCGATCCTCTATTTCATGAGCAATTTCTGTGTACATTAAAAACAAGATGACACATAATGTGTTATTATAATAGACTTGTTGATTTTATTATTGATAATATCTATGTTGGAGGTGGACATTAATCTTGCGCACAAAACAAGACTAGGTTATGTTCCTTTAAAGTGATTAATTACAAAACATAAAATTACAAGGTCAAATGTGTGTTTGCTTCAAGCGTTGCTTTTAAAAAAAGGTGCTTAAATGGACAAAAGTGATGTCATAACACTAGCAGTGATAATAGTGATGTCATCCACACTAAGGAAGTTACAACAGTGATGTCATCCAAACTAACACTTAAATGGGAATGATGCCACTTAGATTATTATTACAAAGAAATGTGGGCATTGACACATTTAACTTTGTTCACTTTAACTATGGTCATGTTTCCTGTAAAAATTATACATTTCATTCATCTGCCATTTTCTGGTCAAACCAAACTAGTAATGATGTCCTGTAATCAAGACAAGTCAATATGCCATCACAGAGACATGAGAGAGTGCACAGTAGCTTATGAGATGTATGAATGGAGACGATGGGTCATTGGTATGTAAAGAGCTAAAGGTGAAGCGGGAACAGACGCTTTGGTGCTGCGTCTCAAGTGCACACCGAGATCACCAGCTACCGGCCGCGAAATGTGACAAAACGACCCGCTTACGGGCGGGAGTGACGGACAAGTTGACAGATTTAGTGCTTCAAACCTGTAGCCGTTCGCATCCGTCAATGCCCAGCCTGTATGATGTAGTTTGAACAGAGGTTATTCAGCAAGGTTCTTTCATCACCGAACACACCAAAACAAAGCGTTAGCACCCGGCTAGGAACATACGACACAAAGTTCATTAATGTCGGCTGGGCCGAGCAGTGTGGTCGTTTACGTTTCTATAACTTGGTGTCGATGTGATGCCTTATTAAAAACAGATTGCTGCCTCTCTAAATTGTCCGTCATTATTAACTTACGTGATTTGACACTGACAAGTTGGCAATACACAGCTAGCAAGCTAATGCTAGTCCTGCTAGGAGCACAGCGTTATATGAGGGAGTGAAGCGCAGGCTTTATCAGCGGATATTTGCTATATACAAATTGATAAAATAACAGCTGGCCACAATTCAGACAAATCAAAACAATCTGGACCAAACAGCTCAAATCTATCATGTTAGCTGTGGGGTGGCTCAGTGGCTAACAGAAAGCTACCTGTAGGAAGCGGTGCTCTGTTAAATTACACACATCACTTGCTAATAGTTCAGCCAAACAGCTACGTCGCAAACACAATATGTCTCCTAACTTTCCTAACGTAGAACCAACACCAGCCGTGCGGTTTAGGCCCCTGTGCTAACGCTACAGCTGTCAGTCCGTGCCGCACACATTCACCACGCTGCCCCTGACCCGACTCTTAATTTAGGTCGGGGATGCACAGGCCGCAACAGAAGCCCGCACTCTCTACTCCCGTTATATCCGCGCTCGGAGTAGCGGGAAAACCGTAAACAAGCCTCGGCGACGAGCGGCGGTGAGTCTGGTGTGTGTGAGACACTTGAACCCAGCCGAGCCTCCTTCACCCCGGCCCCCGGTCTTACCTGGCCTCCGGGGCTAACCAGCCGCAGCACGCGCTAGCTAGCAGCGTAGCTAACGTTAGTAGAGCAGCGAGCAGGGACGGAGAATAAGTCGCTGAATCATTCTCGGTCCTAACGTGACACTGCGAGTTGTGTTTTCGGTTCTCGCTGAGGCAAAGAGCGACTAGCAGTTACCGAGTACGGACACAACTCCCCGCTACATTCATTCAGCAGGATACGCGCCTGTGTCCGCAGCATACAGGCACAGTCATCATGACTCTGGGTAGTGTGCAAAAAGTGAATAACGTTATGAACGAGCGGCCTGTTTATGGATGCAGGGCACAATATGGAGTGTTTGGGTGACGGAGGGACTCCAACATTTTAGGGCGAACTTTGAACATTTAATATTTAACGACCAGCAAAAAGTCATCACATTCGTATGAATACGCACCGAACCGCTGGACAAGTGACGAGCTTGGCAGGTCTACATCCTCCTCTAAACTATTCTTATCAGGCATAACTCTCACACACCGAGGGAGCCATTTTATTTATGTACATCACAACATACTGTAAGTATGCAGCAGACAAACCAGGGCTAAAAATACAAAGCACTCATTATTACTCATCACAGTAATATTATCATGTATTAACACCAAAGCCAACATTACAACGACAAACAAACTAGAAGCATATTTAGCTGCGGGTGGAACAACTAACATGAAGCACAGAGGTGTTAGAAGTGAGGCTCAGTGTCATCGCTCTGATTAAACTTACGCTTCTATTTATCCACTATTTCCCCTCCAAACGTCTCCCTTTAGATGAGTGCTTTTTAATAACAGTTACACATTACATTAAGATTTGTGTGCGACAAAACAGCATTGCCCATCATCTCAAGAAGCAGTAGTGTTGAATTTGTGTTTAGCCGGTACATCAACACAGAACAAAGTAACACCAATATCTGGAATATTATACTAGTAGTGGCCTTGTGTCGCCTGTAAAACCGTAGAATTCATAACCTCTAAAACTGCTTAACACACCTAGTAAGCCTTGTAGTTTGTGTATGAGTAAGATCTGAAGTTAACCACTGATCATCAGCGCAAAAGTAGATATCTCAAATTAAATCAATAGATGCAGTGAATACATGACCACAATAGTGTCTTGCATTCTGAAGCTGTGTTGTGTGTGTAAGCTATATATATATATATAAAACTTCACACCTTGGTGTTGAAAATTCAAGCAGGAGGCAAGCAGCTGTCTTCAATATAATATAAGATCATTTTCAAAGAATACACCCAATGATTTCAAGCCTTCCATATTGGTGAAAATAAGGTGTTCTGGAGTTTAAAGGGTACTGAGCTAAGTGGCACTGTTTATGTTGCTATAATGTGTTATGTTCTTGTGGGGGAAGGGATTTAACTAGAGGCAGCAATAAGCTCAGGCCCGGGCCATGCCAGAGCTACAACAGAAAGAGAAAAGTCAAAACAACTTCTGTTTCCATCACACTTGTGCTGGAAACAGATAAATGTAAACTTCAACGATATAACATGGGGCAAGTTCAGTTGTTATTCAGACATGGAAATTAAAAATTAATCACTTCAAACTGTAAACCACATCTCTGGGTTAATTAAGAACATTTGTCATTTTTCTGACATCTCAAATATACATTTTCACTGGTAGCACCACCAATGCTCCATGACTGAGCCTGATTATTATGGAGTGACCTGTAGCTGATGATGGGAAATCTCAGCAAATCACATGAAACTCAACTCAAGCTAAGAGGGAAAAACAAGCACCCGTGTCTTTAAGTGGCAACACAATCCTTTACTTGTATTAACTAATATGAAATAGATACTACTTGAAATCTCGCTCATCAAAACTTCACTACAACAATTCAGAATCCACAAACATCTGACAAATGCACTATGTTGGAAATGACAGCCGCCTTCAGGGATGTAAGATGGAAAATGAGTCAATCTGTTATGTATTCTACTGTCTGTGTTAATGCAGTAACATCAGCTCACAGTACATACCAGAAGCTGCTTTGGCTCAATAGCGCCACCATTCTCCTCAGCTAGCTTCGCAGTCTCTTAAATGATCTGTAAGCCAACGTAAGAACACAGCTGAAGTCAGAGAAAATGAAACAGGGAAATTCACACTGAGCATTAAGATGAGGAGCAAAGATGAACAGGGAGACACTGAACAGCAATGAACAACAAAGGACCCAACGCTTCCACAGCTTCGGCCTTCCTGCTTCCTGTTATGTACTAGTGGACATATTTACTATATAGGATTTCTATTTGTTAGTTCTCTGCACTTCTTCACTTTTAAGTTTCCAGGCTTTGTATTTAAGGCACTCGGGTCAGATTTGCATCTCTTGTGCCGGCGTTTCACCTACTTTGATGCGAGGCTCAGACTGGAAATGCAACATCACCACTACCTCCCTCTCTACATCTGCCAAAATGCAGATCAACCAATTTGTCAGCCAGACAATCGGCCTGATGCCTACCCGCCTAACCTGCCTCCAAGTGACCATGAATACCACAATCACAATGAAATAGCTCTATCTGATCACAAGACTCATCCTGAAAAAAAAAAAGGTATACAATTAAGAGTTCTTTAAGTGATAAGAGGCAGAAAGAAGCTCTGCAAACATTTATTTACACATCCAATTCAAATGTGCCAGCTTTAATGTTCAAGTTCAAGTTCAACATGGCTGCTATGGAACCGGATGAATTTACAAAAACATCCTATCAGACATTGTATTCATGATGGATCAGTGCAGAGAACATGCAGCAGTTCAGCAACAGGTCCTCCATCATCATCAGCACGGTGACTGAGCCTGAAGGTCTGACGGGCAGCAGACAGGGCTCAGTCTGATCTGAAGCAGGCGCTATGGAAGCTATATGATCAAACATTATCCGGATCTTTCAAAAAGAGGCACATTTCCTGATTTTCCAAAATGAAACAGGCCAATGTTTCTACTTTGACGGAGAGAAATGAGTCTAATCGGTCAAAGATCTCCCTGAATGAGGCTTCATCCAGAAACATCCAGAATGTCTCCGTTGTTAAGCCCATTCACATTAGAACACAACATCCAGACAAACATGGAGTATCACAGCCGCCCTCTGGGTTCTAATCCCCTCTATCTGTCTCAGTTTCGTTTCAGTCTTCATGTCAAATCACTTCACATTGTTCGCCAACAACATTGTAGCTTGTAGCTGCGCAGCTAGCGTCAGCTCAATGTGAACGCTAACACTAGCAAAGTTGTGTGACGATAGCTCGTTAAGCAGCAGTTCACTGTGTGTTAGCCTCAGTAACTCGGGCTCAGGCTCAGTTTTGACGGCTCCTGGAAACAGATTAGCAAAAGTCTAATCAGCAATCTGACACTTATTGAAACTCTCACCGGTCGTCCGCCGCTAGCCGGAGCATTCCGCGCACACTGCTCTGCCTTATGTACGCATATGAACCCACAGACCCACACACACGCACACAGACGGGGGACATGCGTGTGTGTGTCATGCGTGCGGCTTGTGTTTGCGGGTTTAGCTCGAGCTAACTAGCAGCTAGCCCCGATAGCGCCGCACAATGCTCATTCTATCATTGGGATCATGGCTAAATTAAAAATGGCGGTTTATACCGAAGATCCGTACTTTTGCCACAACCGACACTCGCTTTGAGGGCTTCGATCCCACTCGCGGTTGGATATCATAGATGGCGGTCGTGAAACACGGTGAGTATATAGAACATGTCAGTTGAAGCCCTCTGTAACGCTCGGGAATAAGTCTTTCTGCTTACCTCGAATGCGTGTTACATCCACTTCTCCATCTTGCACTAGCGACAGGCAGTTTGGATCTCGCGAGAATACCGTACCGCTGCGTCTGTTCAGGGCACTCCCTTGTAATTGTTGGGAAAACGAGACTTAACGGTGTGATTCCGCCTTATGGCTCCTTCTTATAAACTCTTCATCTGTGTTTAGGCCCCAGAGTCTTGATCTACACGTGTGTAGACGGGCACATAGCACAACCTGCCAAACTCTAAGGAAATATATTTTAATTACGCTCAATGTTAAAGTGTCTTCAAAGTCACAACAATAAAGAATAAACCTTTTTAATAAGAAATGTATTTTAATGCCGATTTGAACAGAGGAAATGCATTTAACATTAAGCAATGAAAGTGATGCTTGGATAAGAAAATAACACTACAATAACCAGAATAACAAAGGGGAAAACCCTGAGAAAAAACTGTGTTCACCGCTAATAATTACAACTTATTATCTAGGTGGCTTCTTAACATCGAGACTCATACATTTGCTCTACCACAAATAGAAATCTCATGGGAGAAAAACAAAGAACCCTAGATGTGTTTAATACAACACTATGTTTCTTTTGTGATGAATGTTCCAAATCAGAAACAAGACACATTTCAATAAATGTTTCTGCAGATTAAAGCACAATTTAAAAAAAACATCTATTTGGACCTTGATTCACACTTTTTGGTGGTTTTGTTTTCGGGCATTTCGAATAATTTAATTGAAAGAAGATATTTAGCCCCTGGTTTTATCCTCAGGTCGTATTTAAACACATCATGTTTAACATACAGAATACAACACAAGAATTAATAGAAGAGAACTTAAAAAGATGAAATTAAACAAGAACAGTTAGTTTCCAGCACATTTCAGTTATTACACTGACGAGACGACATGACAAACTAAGCATGACAATTACTGCGTACAAATATAAAAAAAGAACTATCTCATATATTTTTCAAATACAGCAATGTATCATGTACATGTTAAGAAAAGAGTTCAAAGGTTTTTTTTTTTAACTATAAAAGAAATTAAATTACAACATATATTTACAAATCAAAGCACATCTCGCCCCATCCTAATGTTGTCACGCCGCTCAGGCTACACTGCTGCTAGAACTTGATGGTTAGAAAGCTTCAGTGGAGAGAATGCACGTCTCTACATCTGTCCCAACAACGCTCAGACCTAGGAGACAAACGGTGACGTGCAGGAGACTAGTCCCAATATTTTTGCTGCTTTTCTCATGTAGCTATATAAATTACAAATATTACAATTTATTTACAAATGACTGCTGAAACTGTAACAAAAAGAGAAAATCTAACAATGCAACGCTGTGAAGTGGTTGGTAAAAATGAAAACGGAGCTAAACTTCCAAAACATGAGCTGGTGAGAACATCAACGGGAAACAAACCCTACAGTTAAAACGGCAAATGACTGCCTTGTTAAATAAATATGATCTGAATAAATAGAAAAACATGACTTTTGGCATTCTTTCTAATCATGTGTTAAGCTGTATAAGATAACATCAAGTCTGCAAACATTGATTAACAGCCAATTCCTCAGGTGCGTGCACCTGATTTCTGCTAAACTCTTTATTCTGCTTAAGTTGGTGTTGACTTGGAATCATCCATCACGACAACATTCTATCTGATGAGGTAAAACAACTAAAAATACAACTTAGTATTTGCAAAATGTGTTAAACATAAAACTAGAAACCTTTTATTCCTTCCCTTTACAGATGTGTGGACAGAAAACTGAGCAGTCTAAATGTAGCCTAAAGAAAATGAGACATTAGTTTGTCTTTTTATTATGCTAGTTAGACAAGCTAGCTAAATAAGTGTCACATTTTTTTTTATGAAAAGCTTCTCAAAATGTCATGTTTTAAATAAGAGTTACTTAATATGCAGAATAAAGTCATGAAATATGCTACTGAAGATATGCAGATGTATGTGTGTGTGTGTGTGTAAAGGGACAAACTAGATCGCTCCTAAACTGCACAGGGTAACCGACGGCAACCCAGATATGGGGAGATGGAATAACAGATTAAATAAATAAACAACTTTGTAAAATGTAGATAACTATCACTATGTCCTTCAAGCAGATCAAAACAAAACCCTTCTTCTACTTCTGCATTTAAAATCTTCACTCATGTGTCCATCTGCTCTCATAAGAGAAGTTTGCCGTTGCGATGAATTTTCAGAATTTTTCCAAGTCTCTGTTTTGCAGTTGCAAGTCCTTTCTTTGGACGTCTCCCTAAACACAAGAGAGAGAAAGAGAAATGAGAACACGCCGGTTCACAGAATCAGAAATCATGCTGGATGTTTGTTTGTTTACCTTGACCGACTCCAGTGCTGCCCTGGCTGGCTGGACCTGCAGGAGATGCACTAGAGTGGGAGTGAGTGCTGCTGTTCTGGGGAGAGAGGGAAGGTCGCCGTGACGTCAGGAACACACCGGGAGCCATGGCACCGCTGCCTCGAGGGCCCCCGGGCCCAAAAGGTCCGGGTCCTGCTGTGTATTCGTGGTCCATCAGACTGGCAGAGTAGTACTCCATCCTCCTGTCAGGGCTCAGGTCTGCTGAGGACTCTGGAGCAGGTGGTGGGGAGGGGGGGGCTGGCTCGGCCTGCACGGGGGGAGGACTGGCCACAGGAGCAGGAGGACGCTGCTTCTTGGTGTATTTCCGTTTAGCAGGCTTCTGCTGCTCCTACACACAAAACAAATATTGAAATATTCTGATAAGGCTGAGTTTATTGTTTATTTATGAACTGTGTTCCTTAACCCACTTGTTGTGCCAGTTTGGCAGCAGCTGCAGCCAGGCCCGTTTCTACAGATGCTACTCTGGCTCCTTCTCTGGCAGGTCGCTCCTGTTTGGGCAGAGTGGGCATCACCCGGGCTGGAGAAGCAAAGACACAAGGTATCAATCAAGATAACAACAACGGGGAAAAACTAATCTGATGTTTTGTGTAGGCTGAAGCCAGGTACCCTTGGGGCTCCAGGGTGTGTCATCCCAGTTCTTCTTTCTCTTCATCTTGGCCTTGTTAGCGCGGTCCTCCTCATCAGACTCCAAGGATGGGTAAACTGAAAACAATGGATTGATCAACCATGAGCTCTATTCTCCATTAGTGCAGCATCGGATGTTCATCCACCAGTGTGTTGCTCACCATAGTCTGAATCTTTAAAACAGGTGCCAAGAGTCTCTTGCTCATCTGGACTCTCTTCATCACTAAGGTGACGAGCTGGGCGTTTGATTGGTCGTTTCCCAGGACGCTGGATGACTGGTTTCTTATCAGAACTTCCCGTCTTCTTGGACCCTCCAGTCACCCACACAGCCCGGCCTCCCTTTTCCTTGACCACGCCCAACCCCTCTGTCAGGCCTCCAGAAAGAGACAGGGGAGATGAGGAGGAAGAGGAGGAGGACGATGAAGGTGGGTTGGCCATGGAGAGCATGCCTTGGATGGCATCCCGAGTGCTGGGAGAGGCTGGGGCTTCCTCACTGAGAGAGAGAGGACAGGGTTGAGCAATCACTCATCATGTCAGAAACAAGCCCTTAAACATAACACACAGGCAGGAGCTGTAAATGTGTCAACTACACAATGAGTTCTGATGAGATGAGGTGAAGTCATCTTCCAAACTGCAGCGCTGCTCTGGTTTATAAGTCAGGAGGTGTGTTTCAAATGTTCATGTCCAGATATTTTCACATGCGATCCCCACCTCTCACCCCATTAAAAAGGCTCAAAGGAGGACAGAGGGATCTAACCTGAGCGCTCCAGAGTCCAGGCCTGCCACCTGCTTGCTGGCTTTAAGCAGGTCCAGAATCCCCCCCGCTCCCCCCTTCACTCCATGTACGGCCAGAGCCTCTTCGTCTGTGGTGTAATCCTCCTGAAGACACGCCGACAAACAAGCACCAGTCATCAGACAACAAGCAGCACACAGCTAAAGCTCCGTGGGTGAAGTCACACGTTTGAATTCCTCATTGGCCTCATCAAACCTCATGGGCACGTCCATAATCATCTCACCTCGATGTCAAAGTCCACCTCTCCTGGCTCCCTGATGCGGTTGGGATCGGAGCAGGGTTTGGCTCTAGGCAGCTTTCTGGGGAGACCTGAACACATAGTTTGACACTTAGATTATAATTAAGACCACACCCCTTTAATAGATGATCGCCTTTATCCGACATCCACGTGTTCAAAAAGCCACCAGGGATTGATCAGATTTTAAACTCACCACTTAGTTTCTTCTTCTTGCTTGGTCCTGCAGATTTGCGTCGTGGAGGCGGGGTCTCATCAATCTGAAGCTCATCCTCAGACTCCAGGTCAGACAGACTGGATCCCTCGGTGGCCAGATGTTTGTAGGCTCCGGCGCCTCTTGCTCCATTACTGCTCCCCGAGTGACCTTCTTTCTTGCTAAAAGTGGGGAAAAGCCAAACGCAGACCTCAAGCTCTGACAATAAAACATGAAACCTCTCACCGAACATAACTCAACTATTTCAGGTTCAAATCCAAGCTTACCCTTGGATTTTTCCATTCGTCAGCACGAGCTTCAACTTGCTTTTATTTAGCTTCCCTTCCAACTCTTCCAAAGGCAGATCCAACTGGAGAGACGGGAGAAGAGTTGCATACACGCATTAGGATGAAGCATTGAGACACATTACTGCTGCAGAAGCATTCATGTTGTCCTCTCAAACCTCTTACTTTGTTCTTGTTCTTGGATTTACCAGGCTGAAACTTCTTGAGTGTGTGTTTGGTGTGGATCTCAAGGAGATCGAGTTCTCCTGCCTCGGCCTTCAGGAGCCCCTTTTGATTTTTCTTCTTGCTCGCCGGGGGCCCCAGACCCACTATCGGTTTGGGAGCTTTCTTTTTCCCGGGGGGACGACCTGAGTTCTGAGAAGGAGTCAGGGGAGCTTTGGAGAGCGGTGAACCAGGAAACTGAGGTCCGGTGCGGCCGATGTTCTGCTGGAAAATGTCCTGTCAAAGGAAGAAGTTATTTTTAAATCCAGGGCCGAGGAGGAAACGCTCATTTTAGAAACCATCAACAAACCTTTTAATGAAAACAAACAAGAACACGATTCTACAACAACAAACCTCCACCAGACGGATCTCCTTGGCCAGGTCCTTCACCAGGGTTTGGGTGTTTATGGTTTCTGGAATTTCCACTTCATGCTCTCCTAAAGCCTGAGGGGGAAGAAACAACAAATAAATATTAGATTGCAAAACTGACATCAATCATGTCCATTTGTATTTGTAATACAGATTGTGGTGCCACTCATTCGGAACTGGTTTAAAAGGGAAGGGAGAGGAGGAGGAATAAAAGACAGAGGCAGGTATGCCCATAGTTCTAATCGTACCTCTTTCTTGGTCCAGGTGCGGAAGGCATTGTTCAGGGCCTTAGCACCATGCACCAGGTAAGTGGCAGGGTGTCGGCGGTTTTCTCTCAACCCTGCAAGACAATACAGTGGGGTTAGTAACATCCATGTGTAGACGCAATAAAGAGTTTCAGGACGAATATTAGAGAAATCTCGATAACATCATCATTTGTAATATCTTACCTCTGAACGTATCGAGGAGATGCTTTCCAACGTACCAGCACACCGTCTCAAAGTTGGGAAATTTGAACAAGTCGGCTGTTTTTAGCCTCTTCTCTATCTCATAGGCCCTGAGGGAAATGAAAACACAGCACAGGGGGGAGGAAGTGATGCAGGATTATTACCCCCAATAGAAGATTACCTCTGTAGTGACGTGACCAAAGAGAATAGGAAGAGAAAAATGTGAAATTGGGACAGAAAAGGTGCCTGAACTCACCTCAGCTGCATGTCGATGTTTAGGCTGTGGAGAAAGTTTCCCCCAAAGGCCAAGCAGTCCACTGGAGTCAGCACAGCGTGGATCCAGCCTGGAGGACAAACGCAGTATTGTTATTTTACTACATCTTGTACTGTGATGCGCACTTAAGGTCGCTTAAGCTCCCTCCTACAAAACAAACCTGGCAGCTTACCGGTTGGTATGAAGAGGGTGTTCCCTTGTTTGACTGAGCATTTGTAACACATATCAACCTGATCTCCAAAAAACATCTCGTTCTGGTTGGATGAGGAGCTCCACCGCTCAAACAGTGACAGATTGGCAGTGGTCGGGGAAATCAAGTAGAAGATTTTCTCGCCCTAAAACAGACCCCCACACACACACACACACATTACTGACCAAAATCTGTTCAAATAAACAAGTAGTATACAGTCAAATAACTCCTGGCTTATTTAGAAGCCGGACATCACTGAAAACAGTTTCTTTCTCTCACCTTCAAGACATGGTACCACACTGAGGTGCCTCCAAAGTCGATGTGGAAGTCTGTGTAGCTATCCTTCACGCCCATCAGGCAGTACTTCTGCACATTTGGTCGTTCAAAGGCAGACTCCTCTGGCCAGAGGTTTTCCACCCATGACAGTTTCCTCACTATTTTTGGAGTTTCCACCAGGTTTGATAGCCTAAAATAAAGGAATAAATTCTCTTTAGTCGTCAGAACATTTGTAATAACACTAACTTAAGACTGGGGTTACCTAAGACCTCAAAGAGTAACACAAAGTAACACAGGCATCCATATGATGAAGCTTCTTAATGTACCTGGTCTCAGAGAACTCCAGACTGATGACATTGAGCACTCGGTCTCTGTTGGGGCTGTTGTAATATTCCACAAAGTCTCCTAAACGCATCTTCAGGTCACATTGTCGAGACACATCAATCACATCGATCTCTTTGTCTGAACCTGCAAATGACACGGAGAGAGAATGCGACTGAGAGGTGAGCATGACAAAAGAGAGTAATTCAAAAGAAAACATCCTTAGATAGATGGTGATGTGTTAAGATGCTGTAAGGTTTACCGATGTAGTGCTCCACTTCTGTGACGCTGAATGATGCAGGGGGAAGGGTCATGCCGAGGCCGTCACGCCTCAGCACCATGACAGGAACACTGAACGAATGCTCCTCCAGAAACTCCACTGTCAGCTGGGCCCCTGATGGCTTCAACAGGACTTCATCCGCACTGTCACAAAAACACACTGGGGTCAAAAAACTGTCTCAAACAAAAGGCAGGGACAGACAGAAGAGACTATCTGTAGTTTTCTGCCCTGACAAAGGTATTGGAGGAACACGCATGAGAGTTGAGTTTGTAGTGTAAATGACTTCAGGTTAAGCAACATTTTTACTACGGCACATTCTTAACATTTGTACATTCAAATACAGACTTCTTCTGCCTTTGTAGACAAGTTGATGGGTTACCTTGGAAATGTGCGGCTCCGTAACTCCCTAACAAACTGTGGGCTGCCTGTTTTTACAGGTCGACTTGGATCTCTGGCTGCAGCCGCAGCACCATCACTCTGCTTATTGCCTCCTCTGCGCTTACGCGCTAAGAAATAAAGAAAGAGGAAAAAACAAAGATCAACAAGAGCCAAATCATAATAGAATACTCAAATAATGAAATACTAAATTAGAAACGATCCCTTACTGAATGTTAACTTACTGACAGACGGCCCATGGGAGACCTGACAGTTGGGGCAGTGGTACAGGTCGATCTCTGCTGCTTTATCCTCCTCTACTCCAACACAACTACACAGGGAAACACATTAGACATGAGTGTGCTGAACAGGGACAAGGACACCATCTTACAACAAACATGACTACAGGAATCAAACCACAAATATGACCCGATCATAACAAACAACAATCATTGGAATCTTAATAAATGCAGCCAATTGTCAACACAATGTGCAACCATAGTGATTGGAAAAAAGGACCTACCTTCCATGGAACCAGTCTTGACATATGTCACACTCAATCATGAAGCGTGTGACATCGTAGGGCAGGCGGCACAAGCAGTACACCGGCACAGAGGCCATACTGTGTGTGTTTGTCTGTTCTGTGTGTGGACTTATTAGCTTGAAGACTTATTCACTTAAAGTCACAATCACATTCAGAGGGCAGGAACAATCTGAACAGCTGAATCTTCAACACAGGCGGAGGAAGAGGAAGAGTGATCTTTGCACTGAACTCTGAACTTCACTGGCAGACTCCTGATCCTCATGGCCGACAGCCTTCAGCAGAGAACCTGTGGAGATGGAGCAGCAGGACAGTCCCTTCAGAAATCATCTTAACATTAACTCACCTCATTAATGTACTAAACCGTGGGAGCGCTAAGAAAGTTCACACAGATAATTGAGTTTATTGAGTTCCTGACACACTTTCGAAATGATGTGAGCGCTGCTGAATATTAGTACAATGTTATTATTTTGACATTATTCCAATACAAACTACACAGCAGCACTGCTAGGTTGTAAACGTCGTGTCGGTAACGTTAAAAGGAATTCCTATTTTATACAATTATCGCTAATACCATGTTTTAATGTTCTCTTACGGTGTTTGTTAAAAGCGTCGCGGTCTCGATGCTGCAGTTGGAGCGCTAACACGTATTAGCCAGCGAGCTAACGTTAGCCAACAGCGTAAGTTAGCTCGATAGCTAACATTTAGTGAGATGCTAAAAACACAAGACGCTACAAAGTTTGTATTTAAACCTAAGTAAACCCAATATACAGTTGGAAAAGTTACCAATGAGTTAGTCTAAAACAACTAACGGCCAGGTGAATGTGCAAAAGAGATAGAATCACATCAAGCAACTCACCGAAATGTGGCTGCGGGAGGCCGAGCACTCGAGAGCGGCTGTAATCCCTACGCGAGTTGGGCTGTAGCTGCGGCCTTATTAAGCAGAGTAAATTATCAACAATCAGTTTTACCACATTATTGTTTAATAGCTACGAAATGGCCAAACCTTGAGACAAAGTTCAGATATTACAACTGGATAGGAGAACAGAGCCAGAGAGGAGCTAAACGAGCACAATAAACATAAATAACGGCGTACGTAAGTGCACAAACGCCATTTCAAAGGCAACAGCGTCGTTCACTGTCCGCCAGTGAGGAACAATAAAGTTGTGGCTGTGAGTGAAAAACGCGGATTCGGCGCGATTAGTCGATGAGAAGCTTTACGCTTAACCGAGGCTTTATTATGATGCTTTAGACTTACTGAGCCACAACACACGGATTCAGAATTAAAAGATAAAGTAATGGATACATCAATACATTTATGAATATTGAAATAACAGAAAGTTTAGAGATGGCGAGAAATATCGATATTACCAAAAATGTGGAACTTAATTCATTCTTTAAAGTTGTATCGTATTTTCTTCCAGTAGGGTTAATGGATATCAGTTAAATGTCAATAGTTATTTTTTCTATCTTGATTTTGCCAGTTATAAGTGTATAAATGTACAAAAACCAGGGTTCAGTGTTTCTACTCACGTACAATATTTTATGGCTGGAAGTGGAAATGGAGTGAAGCGCCATTATTATTACATTTCAAAAAAAACGAGAGGGGCAATAACGTTCTATTAGATGTTGGAATGGAGGGCTGGGAGCGGGGGATTCGACAGCGTCACCATTTAGTTGCAAGTTAACGACTTTAAAGTTCTATGACCTGGTTTCCATGACAACGCGCACAAATCATAATTCTTCATAAGCGTTTCGCCACTTTAAAACACATTTATTCTTCATTCTGTTTCATATATTTTACATTTTTCCGCTTTACAGATGAACGCGGGCAGAATCTATGCAAGTTTAAAGCTCGACAGTTATTAAAGCGCCTCTAAGCTGGCTGCTGCCCCCTGCTGGCGGCTCTCTGGAACAACTCAATGTCATTTAGATCTTTCGTGATCATCTTCAGACCTCGTTTGTTGCATTTTGTGGTTGGAATCTGCATTTGTGGCGGCGTTGGAAACAGCAACATAATAACAGACTTGATGTTTGATTTCATCATTTATTTTGATTAGTTACAAAACATAAATAAAATCAACAGTTGAATTAGTTACAATTTACAGAGGCTAAATTATCAGCAAAGTACTTTAAATTTTCAAGGTTTTTTTTCTGTTTCAATGTTGTTGAAGCATTGGTTCTCCATCGTGCCATTTAGGGACTTCCCCAGACTTTTGTTGCATTATTTATAGAATCTGACCTGCAGCCAAACATAAAGGATCACGTCACGTTATGTAGCTTCTTGGGTATAATGGTGAAGAATGAAATTAGATGTCACAAAAGACCAAAACATGTCTGAATATAGACTTAAAATAACTCTGGCCTGTCAGGACTCAGAGAGGTATATCAAAGCAGGGAAGTCCCATGTAAACAGGGATGAAAACCACTTTCTTCTCGTTTTAAAGAACCTCTGATTTAAAGTGATGAGAACACATTTTTGTTTGTTTTTTTTACAATTCTTACAACCCCATTTCAAAATACAAAAATAATCTTTTTTCTTTCCGATAACATTTTGGTAACACTTCAAGGACAGAGCCGGCTCTTCATCATGACTCATGCTTCATATCATGAGTCATGATCATGAAGCTGTGGCGTGTGGTGGACATGTTAGTTTATCTGACATGACAGCACAGAATGTCAGATAACATTCTGTGCTGTCACCTTCACACAAATGAACTACTACTCTGTGAAGAAATGTGGGTCATCTTGAAAGCAACACTGTTGTTATATTCTAGATTATGTGCTTCAAGTGTTCTGAACAACCATCGAGCAGAAACTATTCCTCTGTATCCATTCGTATTTGAAATGACACATTTAACTCTTAATACACCTGTACAGTCTCCTCTTTACTGTGGCACACAAGCTCACTAGCATTAATTTCCATGAACTGTCCATGCTCTTTGACTACAGGCTAATTATTATGCACAGAAATGTATTGAATTTTTCAATTGGATGGCCAAATGTGTGTACTCTGCACTCAAAGTGAACAAAGCCCATTTTCGGTTCAGCTCAGCTGATTAAAGAATCAGTATCAACAGAATAGTAAAGACAGAATAGTTCACAATTGAACGTTTTACTTGTTTTGTTCTTCTTGAGACCTTGGATCTCTCTTTCAGTTTGGTACAGTGGCATTTAGGGTGAGAAGAGGCAGCTTTGAATGAGATTAACAGAGATTCAATTTATGATGCAGTGTTGCAGTATCACAAATGTTTGTCACACAGAATAAATATGCACTCACACACTCAGAGAGGGGAAAAAAGGCAATATAGGAACAACCCATGTGGTCTCCTGACTCCATTTTCACTTGGCAGTTTTTCATCTTCCCCCTTCAGTAGGATACCTTGAAAAGGCTTCATAGGTGGAGCTGAAACTCAAAGCAAATGTCTACTGTGAAAGCGTTTCATACTTAAAGCCTAAATGACTCACTGGTGAATTATCTGGGCAGGGCTGCAAACAGCACAAGGGCAAAGTCAAGTGAGCCACAAGGTCATGCAGTCTCGAGCTGAGTGAAGACAAGAGTCAGTAAACATGAAGATCCGTGTCATAATTTAATTTACCATCATATTATAAAAGCAAAGGAATCTAAATTCTTATAATTCACGGTAAGTCTGACTGTTTAAAATAACACCCAAGCACATGCTGTCTGTGTGCGGCGCTCCACTGTATCAAAGAGTGTTTGGTGGCATTGTGGTGGTGACGTCACCATGCTTGACTGTGTAACATGCTATTGTTTACATTGTGTTCCAGCCCACTGACACACTGATGCACCTGTGTGTGTGCTGCAGGCCTGTTAGCTGGATCTGGGTTTCATCAGTGTGCTTCTACAAAAATATCTTCTGCCTTACAGACAAACTCTCAAAATATGTGATCAATTTAGATGACCGGTACTAATTGCACTTTTTAAATTGATAGTCCTTTCACTGTAAGCGTCGACAACAAATGAAACAAACAAATGTCAACTCCTCGTCACACCGGTTTGTCTGTCTGTCCTTGTTTCTCTGCAAAAGAAGAGTTCCAAAACAAAAACCTGTTATGTCCAAAGACCCAAGGGATATGGACTGAGACACTCCACAAACACACACACACACACACACCCCCACAGTCATAAATGCACACACATTCACACAATAAAGGATTTATACATCTTTACACCCAAACACACCGTTATTCATCAAACCCAGCCGCTGTATTCCATGTTGCCCTCTTGTCTGTACACACACAAAACTGCTTTCTCCCACATTCACTCGCCATCTTATCCAGAAACACACCAGAATCCATGTCCTCACTACAGCCACAACTCTCTCAGACACACACATAACACACATTCTGTAGGGTTTTGCTTTACATCTTGCTCCAGCTGGGATTACCTCTAATATCGACGTTAGACTTTGACCTTGGTTTCATTTCTGTCCCAGGGGGAGAGTGGAGGTGGGGGCTGTCGGGTGGATTTTGGCACTAGTAGGTAGAGCAGCAGCAGAGCAAGAGGAAGAGCAAGTGGAAGAGGATGAGGAACAGGAGCAAAATGTCCCCCCCCCGGGAGCAGCGCTGCTATCACTGGGAGCGGCGGTGCCACCGTTGCCAGGCAGCAGAGACCCACCACTGCAAACTGGAGATGTGGGCATTTGGGAAGGCAGCAGCGGTTGGCTGTGAGGCGGTGGCGAATGGGGCAGCTGGGAGATAGGTGGAGTCTGTGGCTGCGACTGAGACATCATGGGAGTTTGCATCCGGGGTTGTGGTACCTGCTGGCGGAGCGGGGACTGCTGATAGGTCATCTGCTGGAGAGGGAGAGACTGATGCAGGTGTAAACTCTGCTGCATCTGTGGCACCGGAGCCATGTGCGTCTGCGGAGGGGGTCCAGGAGAGTGCAGGGTGGCCAGGCTCCCTCCCCCTGGGTAATGGGAAGGGGCTGCAGCGGGCAAGCTGGCAGGGGTCGGGGATGCCTGAGAGTTCAGTGACGCCACTGGAAACCAACCTGGAGGAACCACCTGCATGTCAATACAGCAATCACTGTTAGTTCATGATCTAACTACTCAGATGACCCCACTCCTGTTATTTAAAGGTTATATTGTATGGATGTGGCTCCACCGTGTGCGGTCCCACCTCAGTCGGTTGGCTCCAGCCTCCTAACTCCTGCACCTGCTGAATCTGCTTGATTTGATTGAGTGAGGGTTTGGGCGGGGCGGGGCCGGTCTCCTTGGTCAGATTATCCACCAGTTTGTGCAGTTCATCTGTGAATGTGCTTTTCCTCAGAGGACTCTGATCTGTGGAAACATCAGCATGCGTCACACCACTGCGTGCGTGTGTGTGTGTGTGTGTGTGTGTGTGTGTGTTATTTCAGTGCAGAAGTGATTCATGGTACCTCTCCTAGTGGGCAGTGAGGCGTGGTGCTCCCTGCTGCAGTACCCAGGCAGTCGACTCTGTTCACTACCTGAGAAACTGCTGGACTGCTGAATCCCTAGAAGACAGAAGCCAGGAGGAAACAAGTTACAGACTGTGAGACGAGAGAGTTAAAGCTTAAAAACAATCACAACAAAGTCTCACCAGGGTGTGTGAGCCCGTTGTTATCCATGTGAGAGTGTGGCCGGGGCCGCAGTTTGGTTTTAGCCGGCCTGGGCCTGCGAGGAGAGAGAACGGGAGGTGCTGAGGGAAGAGGAGGAGTCCGGGGCAGAGGCACAGGGAGACTCTGCCTTTGGTCTTTGAGTGAACGCAGTTGTCGGTACAGATCCTGCAGCTCGCTGTGCTGCGTGGCCTGGAGGGACACCACCTCTTTGATGTGCCTGTGGAGGAGGAGGAAGAGGAGGACAGAGTGAATCAGATTCCCACTCTGGAAGATTCAACATTACAGTGTTTCACCTCTTCTCTCTCACTTTTCTCTGAGCTTGTGTAGTTCTTTCCTCAGGTCTTCATCCTCCATCTCGCTCTCTTCGTCATCACTGCTGCCCAGTGGTGAGTGGCTGTGTGCGTGACTTCGGCTGAGGTGGGTCAATGCTGGGGTCCTCTTACCCTCCTCCTTCTCCCCCTCCTTCGCCCTGGCTCTCCTCCTCTCCCTCTCCAGATCAGGTGACACAGGGGAGCTGTCAGTCTGCCTGTCCTCCTTCTTCGTCTCAGCCTTGGTTACAGAGAAGCGTCCAACTCTCCTGTGGCTGCCACTGTGGCCTGACGGTTCCTCTTTAGGGGGAGACGACTGGAGCACTGGGGTCACCTAAAGGTCGAGGAGGCAGGAGCCATTAGGTCAAGCCCAGAAGGTTCACAGTCACAAAGACAAGGAGAGGCGAGGATCCTACCTGAAACCGTCCTTTGCTTGACTGAGGTAGATTAAGGGGGACAACCTCCTTCTCCTCTCTCACAGTCTGACTGACAGGATGTCCATCTGATGAAGAAATCAGGAGGAAAAACAAAAAGGACACACACACACACACACACACACACACACACAAACGCAGAGACGAGAACAGAGAGACACGGGTATAAAGACAGGAGACAGAAGTGTAGGGACACGGGACATTGTACAGAGACAGAGGGGACATGGACAGACATGGGGCACAGACAACAGGACACAGTGTTAAACATCTCCACTCATGTTACACAACATCACCAACACTATGACACACATGCAGATATGTGGAATATGTCAACATCTGTCTAAATCCAAAGCAATAAACTCATTAAATGTCAGACTTTATGGCAGTTAAGTACATGCTTAAAGTCAATGTGTTATGGGGGTGTAGGGGAGGAGGAGGGGGAGGAGGGAGGGAGAGGGAGGAGGGAGGGGGAAGGGGAGTCATTACTTGGTTCATTACACACAGAATTGTATTGTGTTATTAAATGAATCATGTGGTGAAAAGGCAATTCAATGTTTACAACAGTGTAAACCCACCCACCCACACATCCACACTCATTCTCACTGAGTCACCGCTGTCCCGCTCGTCTACCAGACAACAACAAAGCCCAATATCACACTGGGGAATCTGCTCTTAAGACCCACTGTGATATTGTTTAGTGTGTGTTTGGTATTTGGGAACGTCGCATTGGCAGAAGGTGTTACATGAAGTCACTGCATGGTTGAAGATAAAACATGGGAGAAATGTGCAAAGCTGCTACTTACAGTCCGGATAGTGTGATCCTTACTAGACACGTGTTGGACGTGAGACATGTGCACATGCTTATGGGTTTATGGAGTCTAAGCTACGGCTACTGCACACACACAGGGACACAAAGACATGCAAGAGGGTGGGATTACTGAAACAACAAAGAAACAATCAAACCTGAGCCAAAATTAAAGCCTGAAGGGTCGAAACTGACTGAGCGGTGTGAGGGGGAGGATTCATAGTAAATATTATGTCATCTAGGAGTCTCACTGAGGGGGGGGGGGATACTGGATGAGCTGAGGGAAGGATACTGGCTAACCGCTAATCATGATACGAGTTCAACAACTGAGCGTATATGTAGCTTATCTGTGCTAGGACCTGAGTTGCCTGGTTCTGTCTACTCTGAGCCCACAGGTGGAGGAGAGGTGCAGGTTTGGCCTACAGGAGAGGGGAGGGGAGGGGCTTCTGGAGGTCTATGTCCTGGGCTTTACTCCAGAGCTCATTAGCACCGGGACGGGCCTCACACTTCTGATGCCAACCTCTCCCTACACTGCTCCAACCTGCTCCACACACACGCACCCTCTCTCTACTCTGGGCTGCTCGTGACCCTAGGGGAGTGAACCCATGCAAAAACAAAGAGCGTGAAAGCAATTCTGAAAAAATAAAGAGTAATCATAAAGCATAATGTATGTAGTGACATCACCAGCGAGCACACGGGGACTACAGTCACATTACAGGAAACAGACCAGGATCATTTAGCTGTAAACATCAACATTACTTAACAATGATTCATTCCTGATGGTTTAGAATGTTATTGGATTATGTTAACACTAGAAACTAGAAACAGAATTAGATTTATGTTCATGCCCCGACAACCCATTCGCGCTCTCTCTCTCTCTCTCTCTCTCTTTCTCTCTCTCTCTCCCTAAAAGGACGCTACCTTGCTGGACCCTGGGCTTCTTGAACAAGCTGGCGGAGTGGCGCAGTTTGCACGCCCAGTTTTTGAATTTGCGAGTCCAGGATTTCTTGCTAACAGGGTTTCTGATACTAGGACATGTCAGGTTTAGGCCAAAATATCCACCTCCTGCATTGTGCTGCTGTTGTCCGTGCTGGAGGGGGATCGGCTGCGGGTTAGGGGGCCACGATGCGTCTCCAGTGGGGCTGGTGTCAAAGTGTTTGGGAACAGCCTAGAACAGTTAAGACAATTAGGCGTGGCTGCATGGTGTCGGAACATTTGGAAAACATTGAGATTGAAATGACAAATAACAAAAGGGGAGATTTAAGATAGAAGAATGTGAAGTATCAAATAAAGAAATTGCCGATGATTCTATCAACTCACAAGAATGGTGGGTTCTGCTGGTACATGTGGGCGCCGGAGCCCCGCACAGTCGTCCTGATAGGGAGGCAGCAGGGAGGTGGATGGCGTGGAGGAGGCAGACGTTAAGGGGGCAGACGGGCCGGGCTGCTGCTCCACCGGGTACTCCACTGAGTACTGCATCTCCTCGCCTCCCCTGTCTTTACCCAGGTCCAGAGAGGTGGAGGAGGAATGGGAGGTGGTGCAGGAGGTGGAGGAGGAGGAGGAGAAATGGGGCGATGTATCTGAGGAAGAAGGGGCCAGTGGAGGAGACATTGGTAGGAGCGACTCATCTCCTCCGGCTGATCCGGAGGCAGCTGATGAGTTGGGGGCCGCGGCGAGCCCCGCCCCACTGCTGTGCTCCTGGTACAACAAGTTCCTCAGCTTCTCATCTAGCGTCTTTATACGGTTGTCTACAAACTCAATTTTTGGAGGCCCCTCGCTGTCTGACTCGGCCACTGAGGAGGGCTGAACAGGGGACGGTGTCATGGTGAGTGAGAGAGACGTTAAGGGAGCTTCAGGGGCACTGAAGTGGAGAGGTGGCAGGGAAGACTCTGAGGAAGGATGCAGCGAAGCGGAGAAGCTGCCTGCCTCCTCTGTGACACTCGTCTCTCCTGTGGAGACCTCAGACTCTGACTGAGGGAGAGAGGACTGCTTCTGCAGCGGGACTTGCTGCTGGATCTGGGAGGAGTCCACGGCTTTGACTGCCTCCTGCTGCTGCTGCTCCATTTGTTGGAGCGATGTCTGTGATGGGACATGTTGATGCGTCTGCTCAACAGGGATCTGGCTTTGTTCTTGGATCCACTGTTGTGGAACAGGGCTAGGATTTGATGGGGCCTGCTGCTGAAGAAATTGTGGACTAATTGACATGGATAGCATTTGGCTTTGATCTGGCATTAAACCTACAGTCCCCATAAACAACTGCTGCTGCTGCTGCTGCTGCTGCTGCTGCTGCTGCTGCTGCTGCTGCTGCTGCTGCTGCTGCTGCTGCTGCTGCTGCATTCGCTGCTGCTGCATTCGCTGCTGCTGCTGTAAGTGCACTGCCTGCTGGAGCTCTAACTGCTGCTGCTGCTGCTGCTGCTGGACTTGTTGTTGAGGCATTACAGCTGCGTGGGGAGGCATAGCTTGAGATATCTGCTGTAACTGAGGCTGCTGAAGTAATTGTGGCGTTTGCTGTTGAGCAAGAACTTGTTGGGAGTGTGGCAGAGTCACTGGCAACAGGTCGGTTGGTGGCATTAACTGTTGAAGAGGAACACACTGCTGTAATAACTCTGTCTGATGTGGCTGAGAGGATACCTGCACCTCACTCTGCTGGAGTGGCACTTGCTTCTGCATCATTTGCTGTTGTTGAAACTGCTGTATGGACTGTTGGAGCACTTGTTCGTGCTGCAGGTGAATTTGCTCTTGGTGCACTTGCTGTTGTGAAAGCTGATTTTGCGTCGGTGGTACCTGTTGTACTTGTTGCAGCTGTGGTACTTGTTCATGTTGTACTGTCTGTAGTTGGTGCTGAGCTGCTTGGAGGCTCTGCTGGAGCGCTGGCTGGAGCTGTGGCTGCTGTGGAGGCGGTTTGGCTATCTGGAGGAGAGTCTCCTGCATCTCCAGGCCACGCTGGCTGACTGGAGGTGAGGTCACTGCAGCGACAGGAGGGGAATGAACAGAGGTGCTATACTGCCTCGTAGCAGTTATCAGTGCATCTGCTACAGTCTGACCTATAGTGGAGCAACCAGAAGTGAGGACACCAGGAAGTACAGTGCTGGGTAAGTGAGGCATGAGATTAGGAGCCACGGGCAAGTTAGGGAGGCTGGTAGCTGCAGGTGTGTCTACGGATGATGAGGCACAGGGGATGTGGCCGGCAGAAGCTGGGGTGAGGACTGAGTCAAGGCAAAGTGAAGCAGACACAGGGACAGAGGCTTCAAGAGTGGAGGCCGGTGCAGAGAGGCTTTCAGAGGCAGCGGTGTCAGGAGCAGGCTCAGTGGTGACCAATGGGGAGACAGGGGGAGGGACGGAGACAGAGACAGGAGGAGAGGTGGCAGAAAGGGAGCAGCAGGGGGAAGAGGCCAACCCGGTCAAGGACTCCAATCTCTGGGATCCTTCACTTTCTACAGCCACAGAGAGAAACATACGGTGTGATTCTGTTACCCTGTCACGGTCAGGAGCTCAGACTTAAAGGCAAACCCGTGTGATTCTTACCTCTCTCCATTTGAGGGGACTGCAGTAAAGTGTTCTCTGTGCCGGGGGGCGGAGTCACTTCTCCCTGACTGGACTGGGAGTCTCTGTGTCGGATGGTCTGGTTGATAAAGAATCGCCAGCGTCCCACCGGAGAGGAATGGGGCACTGATTCCACTGAGTGAGCACAGAGAGAGAAGTCGGAGGAGTCAGATCTCACATTCTCTACTGTCACACTTTGTTCCAAATGAAGAGAAGAGATATAAAAGTCTATACAACTCACAACTACTCACTTGTAGAGCCAGTGGGCGTGCTCACATGCACCTGGTCAGTGGAGCCCGTCTAGTGGAGTAATACAGGATTTATTCAAGAACACTTACAAAACAATAAATAAGAAGAGGGCGGTGAGGATGAAGAGTAAATGTGGAAATCAACAGACTTGAGAATGTGTTTGAAGAATTTCCTGGGCTCTGGTTACTATGGATCTCAGTTCCTCAACAAATTTCTCTTTCTCCCCCTCAAGAACAAAGTCCTCCTCCACCTGCACATGAAAGGCAGACAGCAGTTACACACACACACGGAAGCATTTAATAGAAACAATGCAACACAAAGGTACAGCACAGGGAGCCTACCATGTAATCTGCTATGTCCTCAGGTGCGTCCCCTTCTATGTCAAACTTAAACGTCACCATCTTGTTGGTGTGGGTCTCCAGCTGGCATTCCACCATATTGTCCCCACTGCCAGAGACCTGGGGAGGACAAGACAGCATCATATACTGTATATACAGAGAGGGAGAGGGAGAGAGAGAGAGAGAGAGAGAGAGAGAGAGAGGGAGAGAGAGAGAGAGAGAGAGAGAGAGAGAGAGAGAGAGAGAGAGAGAGAGAGAGAGAGAGGGAGAGAGAGAGAGAGAGACTGAGAGACAGAGAGAGAGAGAGAGAGAGGAAGAGAGAGGGAGAAGGGGAGAGAGAGAGAGGGAGAGAGAGAGAGAGGGAGAGAGAGAGACAGAGAGAGAGATAAATACAGAGAGAGAGAGAGAGAGAGAGAGAGAGAGAGAGAGAGGGAGAGAGAGAGAGACTGAGAGACAGAGAGAGAGTGAGAGAGGAAGAGAGAGGGAGAAGGAGAGAGAGAGAGATGGAGAGAGAGAGAGAGGGAGAGAGAGAGACAGAGAGAGAGATAAATACAGAGAGAGAGAGAGGGAGAGGGAGAGGGAGAGGGAGAGGGAGAGAAGGACAGAGAGAGGGAGAGGGAGAGGGACAGAGAGACAGATGCACATTTACCTGGAGCATGCTGAGTTGAAACTGGTGTGAAACCTTCTCTGGCCTTTGACCTGAAGCTCTCCGCTGAGTCTTGAGTTTCTCCAGTTTGCCGTTGTGTAACAGCTGTAGAGTTTCCTCTCCGTTAGCTAGAACACACCTGTGGGACGAGCAGAGGATGTCAAACTCTCAGGTTGGTAAGGCTGCGGTAAGTAAACATTGAAAAGTTCCCTTTAACACTGAAAACACGTTGAGACGCATCACAACTTTGAAAACAGCACGTGACAGATCAACTACATCAACTAATCAGTCACTTACCCTGACAATGAGTGGCGATCTATGCTTGCCAGGTGTATGTGATCCTGTAAAATAACATGTAAAGAATAACAATGTGACACAGAGCAATGAGACGATGGATTCAACAACAAAACAAACGTACTCAGCTATATGAAGCTTTATGAATTACTGTTTTACTTTGAATCAAACACTCAGAGGCTAAAGTAGTTAGCAGTGTTGCCATTCATTCTGTCAGTATTCTGTAGAAACATTCAGTTATCATTACATATACAGCCATGATTCAGTTTCCTGTACCTGAGCAATGCCAGGTAGGGAAAGGTCACAGTCTTGCAGCGAGGCTTGGGGCAGTAAGGGGGCATTACAATCAAGCGTCTGCAGACCAGTTACAGGCGCAGGGGAGGAGGGTTTAAGCTCAGTCAGTCCTGGCAGGGTTAGCTGGGCCTCTGGCAGGGACGTGGGCGGGTCTGGAGCAGGGACAGGAGCAGGATGGAGGCATGGTAGTGATGAGGTGTGAGAGGGACTGGGAGGCATTGGTTGGGCAGGGAGGACAGTGTGGGGCTGCTCAGCATTAGAAGCCTCGGCGCGTGTCTGCATGTGAGACTGAGACTGAGCCTGAGCGAGTGTCTGTGTCTGGATGTGTGTTTGGGCCTGGATGTTGCAGGGCTGTGTGTGAGTGTGAGCTGGCAGCATGTGCTTGGTCTGGTGCTGCGGGGATGGAGGGGGGCCGGTCACTACCTGACTATAGAGGGGCAGAGATCTGGGCTGAGGCTGAGGCTGAGGCTGAGGCTGAGGCCGAGGCTGAGACTGAGGCTCAGCCACGGCGGGGGGTTGGGTCACCACATGTGCAGCAGTTTGAGTCTGAGGGACCATCTGACTCTCCTCCAGGGGTTTCAGAGTCTGGTTTAGAGGAAGTGGTTGCTGGGTGGAAGTTGGGATGGGCTGCAGAGGAACCTCCGCCAAGGTGGGCAGCTGTTGCTGTGGAGACGGTGCTGCTAGTTGCTGCGGTGACTGAGAAATCATCTGTAGTTGTTGTTGGTATTGCTCAACCAGCTGAGGCATAGTGGGCTGTGAGACAGGCTGAAGTAACGACTGATCCACTTTGCTTCCCATCGACTGCTGTTGGGTTTGGACAACTGGCGGTCCTGGTGCCACAGTCTGCTGCACTGCATGATGGGTAGCGGTAAAGTTTGCGTTGTTGTTTGGAGGAGCCATCATAGCTCCAACACTTCCAGCTGAGCCAGGAGACACAATCATCTGCTGATACTGCATCACTAACGGCTGCTGCTGCTGCTGTTGTTGCTGTTGTTGCTGTTGCTGTTGCTGTAGCTGTTGTTGCTGCTGCTGTAGCTGTTGCTGTAGCTGTTGCTGTTGTTGCTGCTGCTGTTGTTGCTGCTGCTGTTGAAGTTGCTGCTGCTGCTGCTGCTGCTGCTGCTGCTGCTGCTGCTGCTGCTGCTGCTGCTGCTGCTGCTGTTGTTGCTGCTGCTGCTGCTGCTGCTGCTGCTGCTGTGTGATTTCCTGTTGTCCTGATGTCATCCCTTGGAGGACTTGCTGAGGCACTGGGACATACTGAGCGGTCACAAGGCCAGCAGTAGCCTGGACCGGCACATGGCTGAGTGTCTGGCCCTGTGCTTGGGGCTGGAGCCCGGACATTTGAGTATTTTGCTGAATTTGAGCCTCATGTTGGATCTGAGTGGGGATTGAGGTAACTGCAGCTGGAGGATGAACATTAGCTTGGATTTGTTGGCCCATACTCTGCGGGTCGACGGCTGGACTCTGGCCTTGTGGTATCTGAACCTGACTAGTTGTTGGATGTGGAGGTTGAGTCTGGATTAGCAGTTGAGCAGTCATCTGGCTGTGTGTGGGAGCGCTGCTTCCTGGATGATTGGTGTGTGAAGGAATTTGCTGACTCTGGAACTGTTGGGTCTGTCCCTGGACCGAAGCCACCGGAGGAGGTAACTGGGCCTCCATGGCAGCCGGAACTCCTTGGCTTGTGGACTGGGCTATGAACTGGACCGGGGCCTGATTCTGAGGATGAGCCTCACATTGTCCCTGCTGGTTCAGCATTTGAGGCTGAATCAGAGCAGATGGCTGTGTGGGAACATGCACAGTCTGGTTGGCCATCGGTACCTGAGCCTGGGAGACAACTTGGGCTTGATGCTGAATCATCTCCGCCCCAGCAGAGAGATGCTGTGACTGAGCGGTGTAGGCTTGTTGCTGCTGGATCAATGCACCAGGCTGCTGTTGCTCTATCACCTGCTGTGGGTGTGGGAGAGAAGTATGAGGAGGAAAGTGAGTGCTGCCTAATAGTGGGACACATGGACGTTGTACATCAGTCTGTTGCTGCTGAAGTTGCTGTTCAGTATTGTTTTGTTGAATTGGGACAGCGTCTTGTTTCTCAGTTGGCTGGATTTGGTGGAAAAGAGTTTGTTGTTGCTGTTGCAGCTGAATTTGTTGCTGTTGTTGTATCACCGCCTGTTGGTGCTGTATCTCTGCTTGTTGCTGTAACAGAAGTTGTTGCTGACGCTGCTGTTCTAACTGCTGCTGTTCTTGTTGCTGTTGCTGTAGCAAAGCTTGGTGTTGTAGCTGCTGCCGTTGTTGTAAAATAGCTTGCTGTTGTAAATGTTGTTGCCGTAGCGCCTGTTGTTGTTCCACTTGCTGGAGTTGCTGCTGCAGTTGTTGTTCTGTTTGCCACTGAGTCTGCTGCTGTAGCCCGACACTCTGCGGTTTCTGCTGTGCTTCATTTTGTGTTGCAGCTTGGTGTTGTTCAGTTTGCTGATACAACTGGTTCTGCTGCTGTTGCTTCACGTGTTGGTGTTGCTCCAACTGATGTAGAAGTACCTGTTCTTGTTGCTGTATAAACGCTTGTTGCTGCTGCTCCTGTTGCTGCTGGGGTGGCAGATGAACTTGCTGCTGTTGGTGGTCCAACATTTGCTTTTGTATAAGTCCTGGCTGTGGCTGTTGCTGCTGTTGAGGCAGCAATTTTTGTTGCTGTTGCTCAAACTGTTGTTGAACGTATGCTTGTTGTTGGTCGTGCACTAAGGTTTGTTGCTGCTGCTGATGTTGTTGTAACACACTTTGCTGCTGCTGTTGAAGCTGTTGTTGATGTTGCTGTGTGTTTGGTGTCATGGTCTGAAGTTTCTCTCCTGACTGTAAGGACATGGCTTGCTGCTCCATAGCCGTCTGTGTAGGCAGCACTGTCTGCTGAGGAGCAACCGGCTGCTGTGCAAAGATCTGCTGCTGAGTCTCCTGTTGTTGTTGTTGTTGTTGGACAGCTATGGCTGACAGACTCTGATGAAGGTGCTCGTTTGATGGCCGGGTTGCATTGACTTGTCCATGTTCAAGTGAAGCCGTCTGGGCCTCGCGTTGTTTCAGCTGCAACTGCTGCTGAAGAAGGGAGGTCTGTAGTTCAATCCCCATCTGCTGCTGTTGAACAACAGTCTGCTGAGGGATCATGGCAGGCTGCATCTGATGCGGAGCTGCGTGGGGGATGATGTCAGTGGGCTGCATGGGCGCGGCAGGGGGTTGGGTCTGATGGCCGAGGGACACAATGGACCCGGGGAGTCCAGCGGGATCGCTGACTGACAGGGGTGCGGTGAGAACATTGATGGGTGCTTGTGGAGAGACGGGGGGTATGTATGACTGTGAGAGGTTCAGGGACTCATGAGGAGTGGCAGTTTGTAAGCCGTCAGATGAGTATGTCTGTGACTATGTGGTGATAATGACAGGATGATGATTGGTGTTGAAGAAAGAGGGAGGAGAAAGCAGCAGAAAAACAAAGGCAAGAACAAGCTTTGTTAAGGAGCATGAACTATTAACACACATCAGATCTCAGTATCCTTCAACCGTAGTGCCTGTCAGATTGTCAGATGTTAATGAAAGCTGAACACTTGTGATTGATTGAGGTGTAAATGAGGTTTTCTATCATTTTCTGTTTCTGTCACAGCATCAGTGGTTACAACCTGCGGTGCTAAACCATGGATACAAGGGAGAGCAGTGAAGGTGTGTGTGTCTTCATCTTCATTTATATGAGATTGCTAAGATGCATTTAACACATCCCCAGCACTATGAAGCATACTGAGGCTGTTTAGATACGTCACATAATCAGGTTGTGGATTTCAAGAGGAGTGTGAGCAGGATTTGTGTTAAAGTAAACAGCTATCTGAAGGAAAGAACCCAACATATGAGAGGGAGCAGGAATGTAGCTTCAGTTCCATTAACAGTGATGTAATGCTTCAGCTGCATCTTTTCACCTGAAAGTATTGTTGAGGTACGCTTGATACCTGTGGAGCCATGGCACCGGGCTGGAGGAACGTCTGACCAACAGGTGCACCCCCACTTTGGCTGATTGACATGTTGCCACTCTGACCCATGTGCACATTTGGAGCCCCTCCACTCTCAGCACTAGGGAGCATCTGAGGGTGAACGCCTCCTCCAGCATTCTGTCGGGGAAAAAGAACAACAAACTTTAACAACAGACAGTTCTATCAAAAAATACTTAAATAGTTGGGTACAACTTGTGAATAATTGCAAACACTTGTACGTACAGATGCTGTGGATGTAAGGAAAGGTTGTGAGAGGACGTATGAGTCCCCTTGCTGAGTGTACGCCTGCGTCTGTCCACTTGCATAGGAATCAAAGCTGGCAGATCCAATGCTCTCACCATCTATGTCAACACAGTTTAAAAAAGTTATAAAGATTAATACCATTTTAATAACACACACTTGTCCGTGTCATTAGTATGCACCGTCCTCCCTGGAGTCATATTAACTCCCAGCATGCATGATCAATAAGCTCCTGGGTGATGTTACATATGATGATGGAGCACATGCTACCTGGCAGGCTGAGGTTAGAGGTCACGCTGACAATGTGTTGCTGTCTGACATGTTGATCCACTTCTGGGAGCTCCTCAGACTCCAGGCCTCCTCCACCTCTTCCCCCCACCTGTCCAGCCGGCCCAGGCCCCAGTGAGGACGGACAGGATGGATGAGCGGCAGTAAATTGTGCGAGGGGCGTGTCTCTTCTCTCTTCAAAGCCCTGCTGCTGCTGCAGCTGCTGCTGCCGACGCTCCCGGGACTTTTTGATCAGGTTTACTCGGTCACGGATGGATTTGCCCACCACCTTTGCATCGCTCTCATGAAAGAAGCCTGATTTCACCTGTAATAATGGAGAGGAAGCGAGAGGGAAGTGACTCAAGGTGAAAAGGAAAGAGCTTGAAATGGCTGATAGATGAGCTGAAGGATTTTACTCTCCTGACCCCCCTTTGCCCTCACTTAAAGACTTTTCCCAGTCTTTCCTTTAGTATCTCATATCTAACACTCCCCTGTCCTCTGTAGCCCTCATTTCTCCCCGTCTCCTCGTGTCTCACCATCTCCAGAGCCACTTCCTCAGCACAGTCGTTCTCCAGGTCGTAGCTGAATTCGATGGCCTCATTATCTTTGTGTTTGCCCTTCAGCTTCTTGGGCTCTTCCACCCAAATCCGCAGAGCCAAAGAGTCCTGGGTGCCCAAATCTTCCTCTGCCAGCTCCACTCGCACTCCTGTGTCCTCCCCAAAGAAGGCGTGGTTCAGGAGGTCTCGCACAGAGAGTCTGTCGAGGAAAGGGTCAGAGAAGAAATGGAACAGGAGTCATTCATCTTATTTTTGCACTAACCAGTCCATGTGAAATACGGTTCTGAAGGTAAAAGCACCGACCTCTGGCTTTTGTTCTGACGGATGCAGCCCTCAATGATCTCTTTGATCTCTGGGTCGTTCACTTTGTCAAAGCTGGCTGGTTTGATACCCTAAACAACAGGGAAGGACACATAATTACAAGGATTATTTTCTTTTGGAAACTGGTACAGGTAGAGAATGTCTACACACAACAACCGCAGCAGCTGGTTCAGGTAAACAACTGTATATACATAGGTAGAAGTTAGAAGTTGAACTAAGAGCCAGACTTCATATCTAAGCCATCTGGTATTGAATGTACGTCTACACAGGTCATTACACACAAACAGCCAAAGAGACTCACACTTGTAACTTTGCGGTAGATCTGAGCCGGGTTCTGACACTCAGAGTAAGGGTATTCTGAGGTAGCCATCTCCAGCATGCACATCCCAAAGGCATAGACATCCACAGACTCGTCGTAGTGCTCCTCATACATCTCTGGAGCCATGAACTCTGGCGTCCCTGTAAAGGTCAGACAGAGAACCACAGTGAAGTAACACAGCTTCTCTACACATCGCTGCTGTGAGTATTTACAGTTTGCATTTACTGTAAGAGACAAGATCGCTCCGACAGGACTGGCCCCGCCCCCCCAGGGTCAATACCACAATTCCTAATTCAATTGGAACCCTTAGAATAAAGGTCCAGGTGGTTGCTCTTTACCCTGAAGTTAAACATTATTGAACCTGATGGCACTCTCGCTGCATCCATGTTTCGGCTCACAGAGTAGATAGAGCGTCTAATCAGTGGTGTCGCTCTATGTTAAGAGCTGCTCACTTAGATCTTGGAGTCACCGTGTCAATAATCTATACTCCAAGACAGCTGCTGCCCTCTGAAAGAAACGGCAAGGCTAAACAGAACAAAATGTGTCTTTAGAGGCCTCTGTGTTTGTTGATAGCTCATTGCTGTAAGTAAGCCTTTGATTGACGCCTGCACCCTACCTATGACACTCTTGGCGAAGGAGGTCCTCATCAGAGTGGCCAGGCCCAGATCTCCTATCTTCACTGAGCCTGTGGGGCCCGTGATGAAGATGTTGTCACACTTGAGGTCCCGGTGGACGATAGGAGGAGTCCTGGTGTGGAGGAAGTGGAGACCCTTCAGGATCTGTCTACACCAGCTCCTCAGGACCTTCGGCTTCATCACCTTAAAGCGCTTTAGATAGCTGTAGGAAGAGATGAAGAGCAGAACTTTGAAGGCAAACCAGTGACAGGCGGTAGAGGATCACAACCAGGGACACAACAATACTAAAAACAGAACAGATAAAAATAGAATATGCCACTTCACTGGAATCTTACAACAATCGCTCAGAGCTCAATCCTGCATGAATACAGATTGATTAGTTCTGCTCACGTTTTGAGCGTTCCTGAGGTCATGAGTTCGGTAACCAGGACGATGCACTTCTTGCCACGGAGCACAGATTCCCAGGAATCATAGAAGCGGACGATGTTGGGGTGCTGGAGCCCCTTCAGCATCTCAGCTTCCTCTTTAAAGCGTTGCTGCTCGGCCTTGGTCAGCTTGCGGTCCTAAGGAGAGAAAAGTACGTCAGGTTTGTATGAGAGAGAGATTTAGAGCTTTGACTGTACACAAACTGAAACAATCAAACAATCAAATCAGTGGATACAAGATCATTAACATCACAACACCTTTATTCATTCCAGTAAGCTGAATACACGGAGGGACAACATGTGTGCTGAAGTGTAAACACTGTCTGGCTGTCATCTACAGCCGGTCCATCCTCTTCACCAGGAGACCTAACACCCCTCACACCTTCTGCCACTAGATGGTAGCAGCAAAATAGAGTTGCAGCACTGCCGAGGACAACACCCAAAACTGAGCTGAACACATTTCTACTGCATCTGCCACAAATCCTCAGCGTGGCAGGCAGGCAGACAGTATGGATCCACGCTGGAGAGATCACAGGCACCAACAACAACCTACAGCAGCACAGAGGCCTGAATAAAGCCTGCTGCTCACACTGGGGCACAGGTTACTTATAAGAAGACACGCCGGTGCGTGTGTGTGTGTGTGAGGACTGTGTCTACTACTTCTTACCTTCAAGTCAGGGTTCTTCTACTGTCTACTGACTTAATCTAGGATGGCCGGCTGTATTCAGACCAAAGGTACAGAGGAACAGTTCACACACTTCCCTGAACAACAGGCCAAAATGTGAGAAAGCATTTACGATACAAAAGTGTGTACAGAGTTACGTAATGTGTGTAACTCATCCTCTTATTTACAACTCTTTGAAATAAAGCACAGAGGAGGAAATTCAGACTACACTGAGTTCCTTTGGTCGCACGGAAGCTATTTTAAATGAGACTTTGTTCCTCTGAGCAGCTCAGGGCTCCGTGTCCTCCATGGGTCCTCAGGCCTTATGTTGAACTACCTGGCAAACTTTTAACATAACCATTTATGTTAATGCGCCTCGTAAAAATGTTGACAGTGTGTCTGGCTGGGTACCTGTGAGGGATCAGGACAGCAGCCGTGTCACAAACAGACGGCCCTATAAATAGCCTCATCATCATAACACCAACTTTCCACCGATCGATGCAGCTGAAGTCCAGCGCTTTGTTTACACAACGCTACATAAAAGGGAAGTGGGGGTGGGGGGTACTGCAGATGTGTTGATGCAAATAAGAGGATTTCCATGTAAAGCGAGCCGTGAATTTGATGGTTTCTTTTTTCTTTACCCCCCCCTCTGTCTCTGTCTGTGTGTGTGTGTGTCTCTGTGTTTCATCGTTTCAGAGACGATGTTCCCTCTGTCTATACTGCTTTAGTCTCCTTTTCTGGAAGTGCTGGTGGAGGCCATCTCCCCCCCCCCTCTCTCTCTCCCCCTCTCTCAGTCTCTCTCTCCCCCCCGCTATCTCCCTCTCTTTCGCTCCACTTCGTCGTTATGCCTAAAAATAAGCTTCCCGGCCTCTGCCTGCCCTTTTGCTTTCATTCCCTTTACTCCAGGTTTTTATGTGGCTGCACACTTATGGATTTGTGTCAGTGCATCAGCCTGTGTGTATGTGTGTGTGTGTGTGTGTGTGTGTGTGAGCGTGTCCCTGCTTTCTGCTCTCAACCCTGCTTGCGTACCTCTGCCTACATGTGACTTCTCTCTAGTGTGCTTGTGTGTGTGTGTGTGTGTGTGTGTGTGTGTGTGTGTGTGTGTGTGTGTGTGTGTGTGTGTGTGTGTGTGTGTGATGGTGCATTGCTCATATTTGGGCGCTTCTGTCCTCAGTGTGGCTCCTCCACTGGAGCATCACTGTCTGTCTGGAGCCGTGTGAGACAGCGTCCCTGTCTGTGTGTGTGTGTGTGTGTGTGTGTGTGTGTCTCTCTCTGTCTGCCTGGCTCTTCATCATCTTTAGTGTTTCCCCTCTGAGTATCACTTTGGACGACAGCCCTAGGGTCAGCAGAGGTCGCACAGACTTTAGGGAGTGACTCTGCGCCCGGCTCACACAAACCAACAGCCTGTGTGCAAAGTCACACACAGACACACAAAGACTACAATAACATCTAGTCTTCAAAGAAAAAGGCGTTGCATGCTTTTCAAGTATGTCATTAATAAATCACAACCCTCTTTCAGCTTAACACACCAATACACAATTAGTGCTGTGTGACAGTAAAGGGAATGAGCGCCACCTTAGGGATATGTGACAAACTTTCAAAATAAAGTTCATCTGTCATTGGCTCCTCATAAAAGAGCATAAACTAATCATTACATGAGATAAAAGAAGCAGAAGAAGAAGAAGAGAACAACTTCCCGGTCATCAGATCAACAAACAAAGAAGCAAAGAGAGGGAAACAGAGGAGCCAGTTCACTCCCCTGCCAGCTCTTTCTCCATCAACGCAGGCTGACAGTCAATGGACAAAGTGTAGAGTTAGAACAGTGAGCTTCTCAAACTCAACTCAACTCAGCAGCCCTGCAATCACCCTGACACAGCTGAGTAAAGCTTGGACCTTGTGTCAGAGCAGCACAGACTCAGCTCCAAGGCAGGTTAGGTTCTCTAACTAGTTTGTAGTGATTAGACCGATGAGCAGATTCTTATTTTGGCAACAGGGAAAAGGACAAAATTACAAAAATAGAAAAACAAACCGTGGACATTTTTAGAAGGATTCATATTTATTGCAGAGCTGTTGAAGTGATTTTGTCGGTACCTGTGTGGATGGTACTCTGTCGCGTCATGTTGTTTATGTTGTGTAAGTTGTGTAAGTTGTGTAAGTTAGTCATAAGGCCGCGGCCTCGGAGCCGAGCTGTGCAGCCGGAGGTTTTTTTGGATCAGACACCTGGCAGAGCAGAAGGTCGAATTGCGGGTCAAGTAGCCTCATAAAACAGTAGGTGAAGCGGACAGGATACAGCTTACACCGCACAGGCAGAAGGCTGAGCGGGGCAGGACGGGGATCTGACTGAAGCCTTCCTACTGTCACAACTACTAACATCTAATCTGGAGGCCACACAAGATGAACTGGCCTTAGCTTCTTGTGCTTATGAGACGTAGCCGTAGCAGTTGAGGACACGGCGCTAACCCCAAACTAACTGGAGGGGGGGGGGGTAATATGAGAAAGGCAGCTATGTATATTTGCACATGCGTGTGTGCGTGTGACACGTGTGCCTGCTGTGTGAGAGTAAGCGCGTCAGTGTTTGGAAATCCGAGGTGGCTGGTGGCGAGGATTAGATTACTGTAAGCTACGGCAGATCAGACAAACAGGATGGACCGCTGCAAAAGGGCAAACCCACACCACGGATTAGCATCCTGGGCCAGTGGGCCAAGTTCACTCGCTCCTACTGCCTCCAGGCTGTTGCTTGTTTTTGGTGACATCTGTTATGAGTTAGAACACGCAGCCAGGTTACAGACTGACCTGTTTAGTAAGAGTCAGAAAGGAGCTTCATAATGACTGACAGCCTGAGGAAAACACAGCACATCTTCATTTTCATCGTTTCCTCTTCTCCATATTTAATTAAAACAGAAACAAACACTCTGTTCTTGTTGCCGTATCGACTCGCAGCACTTTAAACTCTTCTCTCTTAATCTGTTATTGTTTTTCCCCCCATTTATGATTGCCTTGTAAATAATCACTAATCACTCTAATTTCATCCTAAGCTTCCCCCCGGTTGACTTTGAATCCAAACCAGGCTGTAAGATTAAAGCCTGCGCTGCATTGCTAATGACTGATATGTTCAATAGCAATCAAATCTCAACGGCCAGCTAATGAATATTGCGCTGGGAGGACAGAGCCCAGGGGACACTAGACGACTCTCTGTGCCCTAGTTGAACACGTGTTTGGTCAATTTGCCACCATTGATCCCATGTGGGTCTCATCAGGTCGTCTGTATTCCATTGGATTTTGCCTTTATGGATGTCGGTCGTTTAGCAGCAGCGCGTTGGAACCCCGCTGGTGTCCGATCGTTCTCTTTGTTACACTCAGCTGAGGACGGGTTTTTGTCAGTATTGTTTTCTTTTAGAACTCTAACTCTGTACAAAGGAGCAGAAAGCAAGAAGTAAGCAGTTCTCTAAATGAAAGAAGAAAACTCTGGACGTCATGAAAGGCTCGATCATCACGATATCAAGAGCTGAATGGAGGTCTGGACTCAATGCAACTCAACAGGTTGTCTAGACTTTTGTTCTACACGCTGAACTCTGACTCAAATTCACTCACGTCAACACAACCGGCCCTGTAACAGAATTAATAATAAGCCTGTGTTGTTTATGGCAGGAAGGCTCCTAAGCTGCCGGCTAGCTGCGGCCAAAAATGCTAACAAATCTATAAGGCATTAAACCTCTGAATCTTTAAAGGCCGTATCTTGGCAACCCTCACTACGTCAGACCCGAACACTGCCGTAGTGTTGTACAGCGAGCAGGGGGCGACCGGGCCGGGCTGAGCCGAGGCCGGACCAGTCTGGGACCGCTGGGTTGAACCAGTCTGGTTTCTGCCGCCCCAGTTCTGCTGTCTGTGCAGGGTTTTTGTTCCCGCCTGACAGGCACCCACTGTAATTAACTCTCTGGATCACTCTGCATGCTCACTCGCACAGACAAAGCACGATGGAGGGAGAGCAAGCGAGCGAGCGGGCGAGAGAGAGGGAGAGAGAGAGAGAGAGAGAGAGAGAGAGAGAGAGAGAGAGAGAGAGAGAGAGAGTGTGAGAGACAGACGCTGCATACAGTGGCATATGTTGACACAGACAGACAAGAGAGCGATGGAACACGCGGAAAAATGTAACACACGAGCAAAAAAACGTTAAAAACACATCCACTCAGGTTGACTGATGGGAGAGTTTACGACTGGAGGAGCGGCTGAGGAGATATATGGCTTTGCCCTTTTAGGCATGGAATTCCCGGGGTAAGGGAGAGGAGAGGAGAGGAGAGGAGAGGAGACAAGAGGAGAGGAGAGGAGAGGGATGGTGTCCGCACTGTGAACTTTAATTACCCACTCTTTCAAGCTGCATTTGGACAGCTAATCCCCTGGCTTCCCTCTCTTTGTGGACACAGGAGGAGAGGAGCTAGGTGCTCTCAGGCAGCTGTCTCACCCGCAGATACAACACAGTCCGGGCTCTTGATTGGCCTCTCGGTGCGACGACACACACACGGACTGAAGGTTGTCTGTGACCGACTGGAAACATTTGCATGTAGACATCATGAAGCTGAAGATGTGAACCGTCACTAATGCAGTGAATATAAAGCCAAATGATGTCATCTATCAAATGAGTCCAGGTCTCTTGACACTCTGTGGTTTCTTCCCACTCCTGATTAGCTAAACAATCAATCTGCCTCATAATGAAGTTAATCGCTTGTGAACTGTGGTGAGGGAACAGAAAGAGGACCCGTCTGAGACTCCAGGCTTAGATACATACAGGACACATCTATGGGTGTGTGTCCAGGTCTCTGTGTGTGTGTGTGTGTGTGTGGATGTGTGTGTATGGATGTGGTAACTTAGCATTGGCTACACGGCGACTCTCTGGGAAGGATGCCATGGTAATCCTCTGTTTGGCTCGTCATTCTCCCCTCTCTCACTCACCATCACCTCAGTATCTCCCTCTCTCCTTCTCTCCCCCTCTCTCTCTCCCTCTCTCTCCCTCTCTCTCTCTTCATTTGCTCTCTGTGTCTGTGTTTGTCTCGCCCCCCCTGTCCTCCTCTCCACGGCAGATCTAGTTAAGACATACGAGTAGATTGTTCCAGATTGTTTCGGTCCTTTCTGATTGATGGAACGTGTTGACATATATTTGCTCTCAAGCTCCATAAACTATTACTAACCACCTCCTTCAGATTTCATTTCCCTCCATTCTGTGGAGACCAAACGGACTGATTGATACCACAGAGCACAGACGCACAAATCAGGGTAAGGCTATTTGTCTCCTCCTCCTGATAGAACGCAGACGGGGCCTCACACAGACCTCAGACCTCCCTAGAACAGGGACTCAGATCTGCCTGCACCAGGACTGCAGACCTCCATTGGGAGCCTCAGTGACTGATGCTACCCCGGGGGGCCAAAGCGCTGACATGCAGAGGATTCACTTAAGTGCAAAGGTGACGGGGCGGCTCGCTGCTCCTTACTTCCACTTCCAGGCAGAAGTCTGATCGCAGGGATTAACCAAAGCTCTCCGTTTGGAATGAACTCCAAAGCGAGCGCATGACTGCCTTTCCTCACACAAAGCCAGCAGTCAAATCGGACGACAAACCAATAACACTGCGCTCCTTTGTGGAGACGCAGAGACGCATTTCTCCTCCCACCACTGATTGTTCAATGTTGCCTACACTTCTCGGCGTAACAACATCAGGCTGCCTATGTAAAGACTTCCACAACTCCATTACGCTTCATTATGTTCACAATGTCAACGTATATGACACAAGCGCTCTGTCACACTGAGCTGATTGTTACCTCGCCTACATGTACTACAGCCAGCGTGTTTGTTCTACGATCAAACACAACCAAACCCAGACCCCCGTATACATGACATCATACTTCATTACATTACAGAGGCAAAGGAGACACGGAGCCTTTAAACATGGACATAATTATGACAGCCTGACTAAAGGAAAACACAATCGGCCTTCACAGCGGCGAGGAGCGCCCCTGCTTCATCTACAACACAATGTAAATAATACAACCCTTATTGATTTGCACCGGTGAAGAGTCCGACTGAGTTATGACTGACTGGATGTGTAATTCAGGACTCTTTGTTTATAACGGGACGGCCTTAACAACACGGCCCTGGTATCTGATTGTACTCTGTGCTTGAGTATTGTACCGTCTAACTACAGGCCCCCCCGCCGCTCCTCTTCCTCCTGCTCTCCTCTCAGCTTCACCGTATGAATAAAGAAGCAGGAAACGTGCTGAGCTTGTCCGATTGTCAGAGAGGGAAGCTCTCTGAGTGCAGCAGGGCCTCTTACACGTCGTCTCTACCTGAAGTGTTCATGTTTGATTCCCTTTCTATTTATGCACATGTAGGATATATTCATTTATTATCTAACAGCGTTGTGTGAACTCACCTGAAGCTCACACCAGGCCACCTCCACCCAGGTCTCCGTGTCCAGGCCTTTGTACACCGTCTTGAATGCTCCTCGGCCAAGTTCAATGTCAAACTTGAGGAACCTGCCTCCGGGAGAAGTGGCCACAGCCTTCATCTCTGCCTCCTCCTCTAGCTCGCGGTCCCTCTGCTTGACCCTGTGTGAGGGCGAGGCGGCAGGGGCCTCCTTCCCCGGCTCCTGGCTGGAATCGGGGCAGGACGGGTCATGGCCCAGCGCCACACAGGCTGAGGCGGCTCCTTGCTGCTGGGTGCTGCTGGTGAAGACCGAGTCTGAGGAGCACAGGTCCAGGTGCGGGGCGCTGTGCGGCACCTGTGGGGGCTCCTCCACCTCGTCGTCCTCCTCGCAAATCTCCACGCTCTTCCTGAAGAAGCGCTTCTCCCTCCTCAGCCCCGTCTGACCACAAGCAACTGCTAAGGAGGGCGTGGAGAGAGACGAGGAGCTGGGAGGAGGAGTATCCAGAGCCCCTCGGCCGGCCTCGCTCCCTGCTCCTCCTCCTTCTCCATGAGGTTCTCCGTCCTCTCCTCCCATCTCTCTCCTCTCATGGCTCTTAGAGGAGAGGACGTCAGGAGGGTTGCTGTGCGTCCTCCCCGCCTGAGGGCCGGCCCTGCCTTCCCGCTCTATGCCCTCCTCCCTCTGCCCATCAGGTTTCTCAGAGGAGTCCTCTGTGCCCGTGGGTTCTCCCGGGTCAGTAGCCATTGGGACCCGCCTTCCCCGCTCCTCCTCCTCCACCTTCTCCTCCTCCTCCTCCAAACCTTTGCTCCTCTGTCAGTCCCCGTCTCTTTCGTCTTCTGTAGTCCCTCTCTGACTCGTTCTAGTCTTGTCAGGAGGTCCTGCTGAGGCTGCAGGTGTCTGAAGGCTCGGCAACCCAAACCCCCTGTCTGTCTCTCCTTCCCTGAGACGCTCTAAGCTTGCATGTGAGGGTGAGACCACAGTGGGTGGACACTGGTTTCTGTCCTCACTCTCCTTCTCAGCATCTCCTACACCTACATCCTCTTCTTCAGGCCTCACTTTGGTGCATTACTAACCAAAGGAAACTGCAAGTCATCTCTCAAGTCTGGGACGCTGGTGGAAGGCACAGTCACTCTCCAAGCAGATCCTGCAAGAAAGAACACAACATTAATATTCAGATAGGATGAGGTGAGGTTTGATGAGAGACTTCAGACGGCCTGTTATGATTTACAACGACAAGAAGGGTTAGGGTTAGGGTTAGATCCTCAACTGGTGAACCCTTTAAAGCTCAGCAACCAGGAAATCTGTTACCTGAACAAACACAAGCCTCATCTCTGTAACGTTTACATGCTGGAGGCGTCAAAGATCAAGTCTACCATAACGTATGACATCATAAACCATCAAGTGTACATTTATGAGCGTCTCGCAGCTGAACCTGTGTCCGGCGGCTCCATTAGTCGACAGAAAGCTGCAGATAGGAGGAGTATGTGATCCTGACCATTAAATATGGATGATGAACTATGGGCCGGTTCAGTGTGAATAATTCATAAGCAGAGGGATTGTTGAATCGGACAGAAGCGACTGCTGCAGAGCTGCAACAACCAACCGGGCTCACACACACCAACAACAACAACAACCCAGCCTGGGATCAGCCTCAGCACCAGCATCCAAATGGACCCCGGTGTGACGCAGCAGGGGGGGGGGGTCCCGTCTCTACACTCTACACTCTACACTCTGACGTCATTGTGGAGCCTACACATGCTGTACATTGTCTGAGTTGCGATGGTAAAATCCGGCTTACAGCGAATCAATGAAAAGGAATTTTATATCAACAACAAACAATCAATTCATTAGTAACTTAAAGAGTTCCTCCTACTATGAAGTCATCGTAGAGCTGCGTGTGTGTCTCTGTTTGTTTGTCCGGAGTTGTAACGCGCATCATTCCGATCGCCTTCAAACTTGCCCCAAAAACAATCCCAGCCTCGTGAAAGGGGGCGTGGCGTTCTTACCAAGACTTCAATGACGTCAGATCTGTTTCACGTGAGAAGAGTCGCGGGCGCGGTGCGAACACAAACCAAACAAAGAAACCACGTTCAAACGCGTCAAAACCTCCGCCACGTGACTCTGCATCTACGCGCCCTGACGCCATCGCTGCTCCGGCCTGCAGGTCGCCACGGAAACGCGTGTGACGTCAGCGAAGCCGCGACAGGTCCGCTGGTCTGAGAACCTGAACTGTGCCTCCTGAAAACCCGGAAACCTCTGACACAGCTGACACCCTTCAATCACTTTGTGTGTGTGTGTGTGTGTGTGTGTGTGTGTGTGTGTGTGTGTGTGTGTGTGTGTGTGTGTGTGTGTGTGTGTGTGCGTGTGTGTGAGTGTGTGTGAGTGTGTGTGTGTCTTCCCTTCACATTCACCTCTATTCCTGGGTGTCATGGCTCCTCTCCTTGCCAGTGACACACACACTGAAGCAGGAAGTGAGCATTAACACCAAACAGGCTGCCTGAGGTGCTTTGACTAAGTGGCTGTTGTTGGTTTGAATTTGACAAAAGGCTCAGTCCAGGTTCTGAACACAGGGGGGGTGGGGGGTCTCCCTGGTCTAGGGTTCCCAGGCGCCCTTGGGTGGGAGGCCTGAACACAGATGCAGCAGCAGCGTCCTTCCTTCCTTGTCCCCTGGAATGCGTCCTTCAGAGACAGGAGGGTTTGGTTCCCAGCAGCAGGTCCAGACTCCTTTAGTCTTAATGAGCTGGACCCAGCAGCAGCAACACGCAGCGGCGGCGGCTCACAGTGGCTATTATCTGGTCTATAACTCACTCATTAACGCTCATGTCAAGCTCGTTCCCCCCGGAGACAGAGAGCGAGAGGCTTTGACACATGATGTTAGAAGCTGTCACTCACATTACAAACACAATGGGCTGATATGAGAGCAAAAAACAGCCGGGAGGAAGAGAACAAGACGGGATTCCAGTTCAGTCACATTCTGCAGACGAGGCTCATCTCTGAAACGTCGTGTCCTCGCGTCGTTCAGATGGTCTCCTCCCAAAACACCACACACACACACACACACACACCTCCGTCAACACTAAACACCAAACCAGCCAGCGGTGAGAACTTTGCTGAGGCGTAGGAAGAGGACCGGGAGTACCTGTTCTGTTCCCTCTCCCAAACCAGACAGGAGCAGAGAGAAATGGATCAGAGTGAGTACAGTGAAGGCCCGGGACAGAAAGGTAAAGGCTAACAGGAAGTGAGGGGGGCGTCATGGGGGGAAACCGGCAATAAAGCAAAGGGAAGTTCTCCTTTAAACAGGAGCTTATTGGACTCTGTCCCCCAGGGCAAGGAGTTCCCATGAAAGCTGCATACCGGACAGAGTTATCACAGCACATCAAACACGTCCAACCCCATCGCTATGTCTCTCACACCCTCCTCCTCCTCCTCCTGCCAGTCGGCTTCACAAACACACACGCAATCCCACACCGACAGGTTCATACATACATACTTTCGCTTTAGGAATTTTCACCAGCTGAAGGCAAGCTGTGATTATGACAGACTGAGCTCTGGAGTTCTGCCATCCAGCTGAACTTTAACAGCTTTAGACTCTTTAAAATGTGAACAGTGAACTACAGTTTATGTGATTCACTCAGTTTGGACCAAAATGCCACCAAATTGAAGATCAAGTTAAAGCTTAATCAAAGCTTGAGACGAGGACGATGTCGTCTTGTTTGAGCAGCAGATGCAGGAGACAGAGTCCTGGTGTCTTCAAGGGAGAGGAGAGGACAGACTGTCTTCCCCTCCAGGCCTGTGTACACGTGCACAACACCTGCAAGGGCCCAACCGTCTCTGAGGTGAGCAGAGGAAATCAGGGTGACGTCTTTAGCTTCACGGCCGCCGGAGCAGAGAGTTCTAATTCTGTCTGCAGAAATCGATTTGGTTTCTTTGCCCTGAAACTTTGTGGCATCAATGTGTAAAAGTTTGAAGAGTGGGAAGAAGGAGAGTGATGTCAATTACACACACACACACACACACACACACACACACACACACACACACACACATACACACTCTGTCTCAGTGAACGAGCTCCAAACCCAACAAACACACTGCAAACCTCTCGCGCTTTTTCATCCCTTTACTTTTGGGATACAAACATTAATCCCCTGAGAGCGCTGGGTGGAAATTAGGCGGGCAGACAATGGGAGAGCCAGCGTGTGTGTGTGTGTGTGTGTGTGTGTGTGTGTGTGTACGCAGACAGTGCCGTTTTTGCGAGAGAGGGGGTGTGTAGATGAAAAGAGGGAATAAAAAGTGGCGAGGGGGACAGGAAGGGAGCAAAAGCACCCAACACATATTCAAACAGGGAGCAGAGAGAGAGAGAGAGAGAGGGAGAGAGAGAGAGGGAGGGGGGAGGGAAGGAGAGATGGAGCGAGGGGGGGCTGGCGAGTAGAAGGGGTGGGAAAAATGTGTGTGTGAAAGAGAACAAGAGGGAGATAAAGAGAGGGGGGGGCGACACAGACAAAAAGGGGACTGGGGGGATTTTGCCTGATAAAATATGTGCCAATGTTTGTGTGAATGAAAGCAGCGACTATGGCTGAAATACTGCCTGAACAAAAACAGCTACAGTGGAGGGGAGAGGGGGGAGGGGGGAGGGGAGAGGGGAGGGGAGAGGAGAGGAGAGGAGAGGAGAGGAGAGGAGAGGAGAGGAGAGGAGAGGAGAGGAGAGAGAGGACAGAGAGGAGAGGAGAGGAGAGGAGAGGAGAGATTACATTAGCATAGGAATAGTTTCCAGTGTTGCTGGTGCAGGGTGAGGATGAGGAGGGGCCGCTGCTCTTCATCTGAGCCACACATCAAACCTGCTGCCACAGACTGAAGGCCACAAACACACACCGCTCGTAAATCATTCAAGAATTACTAGTTCAGTTAGTTGATTCTCTTCTGCATTCTGATGAAGTTACTAACTACAGCCTCTTACACATAGAGACTCACTAGACTGAGCCTGAGTGAGCTTTGGTCCTCAATCAGACTCAGTCCAACAAGAAGAGAAGACGTGTGTCGTTTGTGTCGATCAGCAGACAAACATTGACTTCAAATTTTGGGTGAAGAAATGTCCCAGTAGACGTTCTGCTCCTCGTCTTCATCAATCATCCTCAGCCCCTCGGAGGTGTAAACACATGATGAAGCCTTAATGTGGAAGAACCAAAGCAGAAACGGCACCAGAGCCACAAACCGCTGCCAAAATCCTCCCGGGTCGATACGGAGCCGTCGCTGCTCTGCCTGAGCCTGAGCCTGAGCCTGAGCCTGAGTCTGAGCCTGAGCCTGAGTCTGAGCCTGAGCCTGAGCCTGAGCCTGAGCCTGAGTCTGAGTCTGAGCCTGAGCCTGAGCCTGAGCCTGAGCCTGAGCCTGAGCCTGAGCCTGAACCTGAGCCTGAGCCTGAGCCTGAGCCCGAGCCCGAGCCCGAGCCCGAGCCCGAGCCTGAGCTGAAGACCAGACTGAGACCTAACAACAACACCCAGGCCGGGCAGAGGAGCAGGTCAGAGGTCAGCGATGTGCTTTTAGAGGCTGACATCACACATTAAGAGACAGGAGGAGGAAGCTCTCAGCCCAGAGAGTCCAGGCTCTGACGCTGATGCTGCCTTTTAACGCTGACACAGGAGGAAGTCTCTCTGTTAATAAAGATATGAGCGCATCACTCCACTATTAACCCTTTGCGGGATGTGTGGATCAGCACATGTTGCTTTTTGCTGCGCTGGAGTGAGAACCATCAAACGCTCCGGCGGCGCTGGAATCAAACACACAATGACTCTCTTCCCCATTAGAGGCCGATTCAAAAGCAGGAAACACAACGGGCACTTTTGTCCGATCCAGGTCAAGCATGGGAGAGCAGAGTGTAGGTAGCACACACAGAGTACTGTTCACTGACAGAGGGAGAGAGAGAGAGAGAGAGAGAGACACTGTTATGTAACCTCCTTTTCTCTTCTCTCAAAGCTGTCCCGTATCAAACATCACTGATCTCATCTCAGGTGAGTCGAGGCTCCATAATGAGTCAGATATGAAGGAGGACTCCGCCGCCATCCTAAAGTGAATAAACATCAGAGCGGCGTCCAGATCCCCCACTGAGCTGTGATCTCCTCTGAGCTGTGACCTCATGACGGCTGCCATCACCGCCTGGCACAGTCGTTGGCCTTTTTAGGAGCCAGCCGGCCCGTCTGTGTTTGGAGTTCGCCGCCGTGTCGCTCCCAGAGGGTTTTGACTCTAAATGCCTACAGAACGTCAATACATTTAGGGTGACACTCGCCGTTTGGATCCTTACATTACTGATATGGAGACTGAGGTCATGTTCTGCAGATTTGTCGACCCTCCTGTAACATCCTACCTCCCCTGGTACTTCCACCCCCTTCCCCCCCTCTAACCCCAGCCTCCCCTGCCCCCCCATCCCGCCCTGCCCCCCTCAGCACGGCCCTGTAGGCGTCTTTACCTTATCTTGCCAGCCTCCTGTATGATGTTGGCTCAGCCTGCCAATCCAGTATTTATGGAACACAACAGCGCCGACAAAAAAGCAAATCATGATGTCATTATGGAGGGTTGCTACGGCAATCACAGTAACATCCAATCAAGCATGATGTCATTAAGGGGGGCCGGGGGGGGTGCAAGGGTGGATCCATTGATGACAACTATATGGTGATGCGGATCAGAACAGCTAACTGAACATGGAATTGGCAGTTAAAAGCAGAAGTGTGTGTTTTAGGAGCTTTTGGAGGCGATTAACTCGTCTCAACTCCACACAACAAACACACACACAGCTCTACAATCAAGTAGGGAGGGCAGGATCCACTGATGTGAGGGCAGAGATGGAGTTTCATAACATCTACATGTGATATCACTGTGGGGTTCAGTGGATGACATCACTTCTTAGTTTGATAGCATCACCTTGTTACTTTGATGGTATCACTAATGTGCTACATGTAAGTACATTCAGTACGTTAGGATGTACTCGGCTGTTGTGTACATGACAAACGATGAAGATGAAGTAAGACGAGCCTCTACAACCCCCCGGTCCTGTTTCTGTTTGTGTGTGACACAAGCCGGCCTCATTTCCAACACAATACTCGTTTCTGCTTGCTTGTCAGGGACCTTTAAAAGTTCACCATCGGCCCTGGCAGGTGATTATTGCTGCTTACCTCTGCGTTATGAGCCAGCGGTCATTCATAAAAGCGTCAGCATGAAGCTGTTAGTGAAAGCTGAGACTTCACAGGGTTAATCCATTCACTCCGGCTACTGAAAACACACAAATGGGTGTGGGCGGCATGTGGATGTGTCGGATGATTCCACTTCTCTGATAGATCAACCATGCCAAGGCCACTTTAAGTGAAGGAATCTGCCATCTGACTGGGTTTGCAGTACTAACAGGCTCTGAAGCAAAATCCAATGAATGTATGTTATTTATAGGCTACAGCATAAACAACAGAGACTGCCGACCAGGTAGTGCAGCCATTGGCTTGCTGGGAGCTCAGCTGACTTTGTAAAGGCCGTGGAATCAGAGGGAGAATGAAAGTACAATCACCATGCAGGAAGAGGAGAGATGACACACTCGTAAATCAAAACCCACTAAATCTCAGACTGCCAAATCATACAGATGATGATGATGATGGGCTGAGCGCTGACAGTCTGAGGGCCATTGAGCCAAACGGCGAGCATGCAGCTGACTGAAGTGTTTCCCCTTCTCAGTGTGTGTCACTACACACACACACACGCACGCACACACACAGAGGGAGAGAGAGAAGAGGGTGAATAGCCCATCACAGCCGTCTTGGTGCAGAAACACACAGGACAAAAACATACATTTGTGTCCATGGGAACCACGCTGTTGGAATTCCACTAGAATATGCAAATGAGTCTTTGTACTGTAAAGATATATACGAACAGAAAGCACTCACCTGAATGTAACATCTCATCTCATCGCTTCCACATCACAAACGCCGCCCTGGTAGCACGCTAACTCACTCAAACCTGCGCTACGGAGAATCTCCTATTTACAAATGTTACTAGCGGATTTTTACACTCGTATTTGCATACAAAAAATGTTAGAATATATATGGAAAAAGGCTAAAAAAAAATATCTCCCGGCGTCGTCACGTTTCCTCTGGACGTTGTTTAATCTTTGTGGTGGTCCCGTCGGTTTGAAAATCCCCACCGGAGCCGTCGAGCCTCTGCGTGTGTGCGAGCCGCGGCGCTGTCGGCGTCGCCTGCTCCGTGCGCCGCTCCAGACGATGCTCGCCTCTGATTTACTGCTCCGTTCGCTCGCTGCTCGCTCCTGCGCCTTTCAGCCATTCAGTCGGATTCAAACGTGACCCGCAACGCATCTTCATCATTGTACTGTACAGCGCGCGAGCTCCCAGCAGCCCGCTTGGTGTTTGTGGTGTACACAGCACAGCAGCGCGCGCTCGGGTCGCCCGCTCGCCACTCGCCACAGTGGCTCATAACCGTGCGAACAAAAAAAAAAACGTGCTTGTTCCCCGTTTGGCCACTGGAGGGCAGCAGTTCGACGCGCGCGTGCTGTACAGGGTTTGGCATGTGATTTTTTAATGCTGCCTTCGCGTGCCCCTCGTAAACCCCCCCTTTCCAAGTTCAGGCCTAGGGTTGTCGCCGCCCCCTCCCCCCCGTACAGCTAGTGTCTATGGCGGATGGCGCTGTATTTGTTACTGTGCTGTTGTAAAAAAGGTTTAAAAAACTAAACAAAAATGGAGCATTTACTAAGACCAGATCCCGTGCATTACCATTATCTATTGGAACTATTTAAAAGGGAGCTTATTTCACATTTTATTGCTTTTAAGGACACTAATTTTATCATTTGTCACACATTAGTAAATTTATTTCTAACCGTGCGTGGTATGGGCCAGATGCAAAATTAAGAATCAGTCAGTCACTACTGGGCAATGGGCCAGGTGATTTAATAAATCTCATCCAATGACGTTAAGCTTTAAACAGAACATGCTGGCAGCTCAACAAATCGAGTTGCACTGCCATAAAATATACACAATTCGTCCCTAAACGCACCACTGGAAAACACAACTGGAAGGCCTCATGATCAAATAAGACACTCGGACTAAAAACAATGGAGTTTTTAATGATTATGTTAAAACCTTTGCTATTGCATGAATACAGAGACATGATACTTTGTCACGAGAGCAGCTGTCCTCACGTTTATCCCCCTCGCAGCATATGCTTACCAATGTAAAAGCCCTGAGCACAATGAACCGAGTAACCCTGGCGAAGATATTGACTCTGTCGCCCTCTGGTGTACGCCGCCGTGTACGCCAGCTGATTCAGGACATTAAAAAGAAACAAAACACCACATAAATGTTTACAGGGATGAGCATTATTGTAAGGATACAAAACAAAGAGTGGAAGCTTTTTAGGATAAACATGATGATATAATGAACTCCAGACAAAGGCAGCTACCATCGCCTCCAAATAACATAATTAACCAATGTCTGGCAGGTTTAAACTTGCCAGAGAGATCAGACAGATCATATAAAATTCTGGAGAAAAAAAGAACACACCCACTAAACACAAGAAGCTTAATATTAAAAAAAAACAAAAAACAGAATGAAGGACTTGGGGCTGGTGACACCATCAGAGGACCGGGTGGTGTTACAAGAACAAACACAGATGATGCCATGCCGCGCTCTGCAATTAGGCTTCATTAGCAAAGCGGTGAGCCCCAAGCCAAATTCTTCAGAAATGTGTCGGCAAAAAATGTGTAAACACTAAGTCGAGCCACGGCTGCTCTGCGTCAGGATCAGAGGACATGATGAAGCTAACACGACGCACAAACACACACCATCAAAAGAAAACAAATACATCACACAATGAAAATATATTAACAGATTTAAATATAAAATCAGTCCATGAGCCCAGATGCTTAGCGGGACTTCTTCTTCTTCTTCTTCTCTAGTACCTAGTTAGTGCAGCTCTCCTGCTGATCTGAGTTAAGTTCTCCATTGCCTTAGTGTAAACCAGTTAGGTGTGTGTTTTGCCTGCTGAACCCTTAAATGTCATCCCTTTGACTCCAGCACACAATATTGACACACACAGAAACACACACACACACACTACAGACAGACTCACTTTCAAGACAGAATAGCTCTTTTCCTACAATGGCTTAGGGAGACGGACTCCTTCTCTGGTCACTGTTGCACTTTGGTCATTCATGGTTTGTCCTCTGACGCTTCCTTGGCCCTCCTCCGCGTTCTCCAGCTAAAAACAGGTCCATTAACAGGTTCCAGCAAATTCAAGATATATAAATTCCCAATAAAATATCATCTCTACAGTCAGCTCGTGCCTCTGACAGCTCCAGAGAAGTGAAGTCGTTGGCCCAGTTTGTCGGCTAGGTAACGGCCCTTCAGATCCACTGTGACTCCAGGTGCTACTGTGTGTGCTTCTTCATCCTCATCATCATGAAGTACCAGGCAGGGTTTAACCCTCCAGGGGCGGCCGCATAGGAATACAGCCGTCCATCTCCAGCGACTCAGGCCAGCCTTCATACTTGTTGTTGATCTTACTGTTCTTCATCCGCTGATGGAGACAAACACACTGCTGTCAACAAACTACAGCTGTGCATGCTGAACACAAAGGGGCGGGGCCACACGCGAGGCTCCTAGGCACATGATGATAAGCCATTTATGACTGAGATCATAAATAATAAAGACGCACATTGAACCGGTTGGGGTTGGAGTGACTGAACATAAATGGATCCCAAAGCAAACTAAAGGTTATCAGACCGACAAACTCAGACAAGAGCCTGAATGCATCGTCAACAGACAGGATGCTCCCTATTCTTTAGTGCTTCATCAGTCATTAAAGTGTTATTCTGACAAACACAGGAAGAAGCATATCTCTCTCTCTCCCTCTCCCTCTCCCTCCCTCTCCCTCTCTCCCCCTCTCTCTCTCCCCCCTCTCACTCTTAGGTTCACTGAATTTTACATGGCGGCCTTACTTTCTACTGTAAACAGTGCCGTTCATGTGATCGCTGGCCTTTTGGCTAAATTACCACACGGGGGCCACATAAGCGCCGCCGTCACCCGAGCCGTCACGTATCAGTGACTGTGGACTGTACCATCGGCATGTGTTCAGCCTCAGTAATGGTAACGTACCTGCTCAAAGGGGCTCTTATTCTCAATGCCTTTGGCCCCGACAAACACCCAGCTGTCCCTGAAGGCCAGCTCCTTCACCGCCGTGCTGCCCAGGTCCTCAAACAGACGCCGGGACTCGTCATTCAACCTGGAGCAGGAAAATGAATATACAGGGTAGATGGTCATCAAGTGAGACGGAGCGTTCTGGACGAGCAGCAGGGCTCAGATGGAAGGGAATCAATAGAGCAACGCTGAGCTGCAGGAAGTGAACACAGACTCACTTACACGGGAACGGCACCACATTTGTGGGAAAACGATGCTTTAAGCTGCATTCTGCCCTGATTGTTGCACTTCTCTGACTATAACATGAACTATTTCACACTTAGGTCATACACTTGGAATGTATCTGTTAACTTAAAGCTGTAATGGTTCCTATTAAGTGCCTTTATGGGGAAATGAGGAGCTTTAAAAGTGGAACTGACATCATATCACAGAGTCTTACTTTGTGGCGGCATCATCAAAAGAAGCCACAAACACAAGAGTTCCTTCATGGAGCGGCCGGAGGAACTTCAACAGATCTGAAACATCTGAGAATGGAGAGAGGAGTGAGCCAAGAAGCTGAGTTTAGAGCCTGTTACAGTTACATCTGGACCAGATGTGTTAGACGGCTCTCTGGCTTTCATTACCTCCGGCCCACATATCAAAGTTCCTGCTGTCCAAGAGTTCTCCCGTCACTCCTGCGGCACAGAAACAAGAGGCGGGTGTTAGAATGATGTAAGAGGTAATAGAAGTCTCAGTTAATAACCTGACGGACTCTGACCCGCTTACCGTTCACTAAAGCTATGTTGAGGCCGCGGCCCACGTTGTTCTTCACGCTGCTCACCAACCTAGGAGAGAGACGAGAGCAGGAGAGCTTCAGGAGGAGACGAGAGCAGGGAAGGAGAGCGCCGACGTCCTCACTCTGCACGTTTAGGTTTGTCTAGGTCGGCTAATCTAAGAGTGCGACGCAAAGAAGGGGGCTAGGAGACCAAAGGAAAGGAATGAGGGACAGACAGATGGAATACTTGCATTCATGCTCCTCAGACAGACGCAGAGGCCTGGATGGGACAGCACGGAGGAGAGAAAAGAACAGCGTGTGAAAACAAGAGAGAGAGCAGGAGAGAGAGAGCGGGAGGGAGCAGGAGAGAGAGAGAAGAGGAGAGAGGGAGGGAGAAGAGGAGAGAGAGGGAGGGAGGGAGAGAGAGAAGAGGAGAGAGAGCAGGAGAGAGGGAGAGAGAGATCAGGACAGAGAAGAGGAGAGAGAGAGCAGGAATGAGAAGAGGAGACAGAGACAGAGAGAGAGAGAGAGAGAGAGAGAGACAGAGATAGAGAGAGAGAGCTGTCCTGTCAGGAATGAGCTCTGTTCTCACATTTTGTCCTCCAGACAGATTTTGGGGCCGATGACGTTGGCGGCTCCAGACACCAGACGGAAGGCCAAGTGTTTGGGGGGACAGGGAGCTACAAGTCCACACTTATACCTCCGAGGATGAGGCTCTGGGGAAACACACACACACACACACACACACACACACACACACACACACACACACACACACACACACACACACACACACACAAGTAAGTAAGTGACGGGAGGACGTTACACCATGACCGTGAGGCAGTAGCTCAGTCGCTAAGGATTTGCCTCCAGGGCACTGCCGAGGTGCCCCTGAGCAAGGCACCGCACCCCCAACTGCTCCAGGGCGCCGAATAATGGCTGCCCTGCAATAATTGGTAGTCGCTTTGGATGAAAGCGCCTGTAATGTAAAGTAATGTCATACAGCCCACAATGTAAAGGTGAAGTTAGTTTGCGTGGAGCCTGGCATCCTGTTCAGTCTGCACGCAATCAGTGTGATGAGGTGAGGCTGTTGTGTCTAGTGTTTGTTTTGCATTTTCTATGTCAAAACTTATACAAATAAAGTTGGTCGATCAATTGAAGTGGGCTAGAGAACTGATGGATGAACGGATGGATGAACGGATGAACTGATGGCAGCTGCGTTCCTTTACTTACCGGGCGTCGTCTCTTCACTTGATCCTGAAAAACACACAACAAAACATTTCCTGACCTTAATCACATGGCATCATCTCACATCAAACAGATCTGCTTTAGAGAGTCACATCTCCTGGTCCGTACCACTGAAGAAGTAACGCACTGATGACGCACCATCACCTCCAAACAGGGCGTTGGCCAGCAGCCAGGTGATCCCCACCAGCAGCACCACAGCCAGGACTCTCAGGGGTCCTGCTCCGGGACCAGGAGGACAATCAGGATTAGGACATTAGGGACAATTCAAGTAGTCCACACATCTCCATTCAAGTAACATCCCAACTCACCTGTTAGTCTCATGATTCACCAGCTCACACACCTGAACACAAGTACAAACAGACGGTGTTTGGCTCGATGAAGAAGTGAGGGGATCTTTAGCAATGACTGCAAATTGTTGTGGCAATGCAAAGCAGCAACACAAAGGTCGGGCCTGGGACGTAAATCTGTGTAGAAATGACAAAACTGTACTGCATTTCCACTGACAACATTACAATGAACACCGGCATGACAGTAGAGACAACATACGAACCTTCGTGTCAAAGAGCTGCAGCGGGGTTTCTTCTCGAAGCTAGCTGGTAATGACTTCACACGGTGAGCGCGAGCTTGTTGCTTCTGCCACACGGGACTTTGTGACTATTTCTATTTCTTGCGCTGTTTTCTCAGCGACGCTTTCGTGGAGTAACTCGACCGTCCGTGAAGCGACATACTCACACAGGCAAACACACACGCTTTTCCATCTCCTAAAAGGCTTAATGGTCCACTATCGACACCGAAGCGAGCGAGAGTTACATGTATTCCATCTGTCTTCCGGATCTTCCGTGATTCCCTAACATCCCGTGCAATCAGCGGTGCCACTGAGTCTGCGCGAGGAGGGCCACGTGACAGGCAACTCACTTAACCGGGGGTCATTTACTTAAACATCGTTTACATCCTGCAAATGTCCCGCATCTAATCAGACAAACGGGACACGTTTTAGTATCTTGCAATTATCCTGCAAAATTGCCAACATTTGTTTAGCTTCTTGACTTTATCCTGGAGGATATATTTGTATGTTTTCAGGGTGAAAATACTTCTATGTTGATGGTACAAAATATCTTTCCTGTTTTTTTCTCCCCTATCTCTCTCTCTCTCTCTCTCTATCACAACCTATGATGCGATTTGTACTAGCCTACATTGCTGTTTGACTTCATCCTTCATCCAAGTTCTGTATGTACCCTATGACATCATTGCAACTCCAGCCCACTTGTACTCTACCTCAGGGTCTATGTATAAAGTTCAACAACAATAGTAGGGATATCACAACCTTCCTCCCTTCTCTCTATCTCTCTATCTCCTCTTTCCCCTCTTTTTATATAAAAAATGATCTCCAAAATGCCCTACACCTGTATGCACAATGTCATATACAATATCTGCTTCAAAAAAAACTAATTGCAAAAAAAATAAAATAAATGGTAACAAAATAAATTATATTAATAAATGTACATATTGTAACACCGGAAATGAAAACAGCGCAATGTCACTGAGGCATTCATGAGCCTTTTATACGTCTTTTTTTTTCAATTTTATTTATTTTTCTATAGAAGGCGAAACGTTTGTGGCAATAATGTATTTATTTTCCTCTTGATCTATTATTCAATGAAGTTTTAATATTTTAGGAAAAAAAAATGGGCGTTATATGTCGCTTATTTCCTCTTATTGAGTTTTAATGGATAAACGCACAGCAGTTTAATGGTAAACGCACAGCAGGCGCGAGCACGACGAGGCTTTAGCGTGCGCGTCCCCGCCAGCGCCGCTTCCTCATCAAAATGGCCGCTCCCTCTGCAGTGATGTCGATGTCCAGACTCATCAAACCTTTCTGGGGTGGACGACTGGGAAACACGGCCAAAGTAAGACGGGGCGCCCTGGTTTAGTTTCTGTCATGGCTGCAGCGAGCGACGTTGAGCGGCTCGTAAAGAAAACGCCATTATTACTTTTGAACACAAGGTCATTTGGTTAGTTAATATTAGCAAGCTAGCGAGACTCCGCCCCCTTCATGTGTCATTTGTTTTTACTGTGTTATTATAAACTATTCAGCACTCCTGCTGACTGATCAAACTAAAAACTCGCGTTATGTATCTCCCAACTTCCCATTCCAGGTGTTTGGAGCGTCATCGGCGGGTCACAGAGAGAAATCCACGCATAAGGTGAGTAAATCAGATCAGCTGTTTTGATGTTGACCGGTTGTTATTCACTGCTGCTCGCTCATCGTTTCACTTCCAGACTTTTGGTAAACTTTGGGTGTTTGTTGGGGCTCCTGTACTCTGTTTAACTCTGTTAGAGCCTGATGCCAATGTTGATAATCCTGAGTAAGAATAAATAAATCAGAATGTGTTGGACACTATTTGGTTGTGCATGAACTTTTTTAATAATGTTACATAAAAACATCATTTCAGTAATACTAGATTTGGAAAATGTTCTGATGTTTGCAGTTCCTCCTCTTAGTGAAAATGTCACTGTCACTCTCTTCTTTATATTTTCTTTATCAAGCCAAGTGCTTCAGTCCGTAACGACACATTCCCAAAATGTGCCCGTGCTTTCTCCTCGTGGAGCTCAGTGAGTAGAGTGATGGGAGAGATTCTGTTCTTTTCTAAATGTCACCAAACAGCAGCTAAATAAGCAAATCGCCAAACTGTGTGTAACCTATTGTCATGTCACTATAGTCCAGTAACATCTGGTTAATTACAGAGTGTGTGTGTCAGGCTCTACTGTGTATGTGAGTGGGTGTAACAGTGTGTGTGTGTGTGTGTGTGTGTGTGTGTGTATCTGTATCTGAGGTGTAACATTATTACGCTCCATCTCTCTAACTCATCCTTGTCCTTCTGCTCTTCCTGCTGTCCGTCTGCATCAACAGGGAAACATTGTAAGTAGCTGACTGGTGTGGATTCTGAGTTTACACGACATCACCATATCACCTTCACCTTCACATAGGAACGACCTTAAGATATTGATTATACAACACAGCAGCACTCTAGGAAGCTGTAACACGCCATCTTGTTTCTAGTCCACACAGAGGGCCGACTAGCAAGGAGTTATTTTAAGCTGGAATGCTCAGGAACACACACACACACACACACACACACACACACACACAGACACACACACACACACACACACACACACACACACACACACACACACACTCTCTCTCTCTCTCTCAGTTACGTACCTTTTCTTCTGAGCCAACTAACTGTCAATCAAGTACGTTATGACTCTCTAACATTCTTAAGTGTATTTGATTGCACTACAGTAAGAATTTAAACTTGCACTGACTCCAAACATGCTTAAGGTGATCTATGTGGTCGTACTGAACATTTCTGTATTTCACACTCACTTGTAAAGTTACATCATTCTGTGGTAAGTAAGCTAACAGTCTGGTTTCATCATTAAAGTGTGTAAAGTGTGTTGTAACCTGGACCGTTTCAGCCGCCTCCCGCTAAGTATGGAGGCCGACACACTGTGACCCTCATACCCGGAGACGGGATCGGTCCAGAGCTGCTCAACCATGTCAGAGAAGTGTTCAGGTGGGTCACATCGATCCACAGTTGGTTCTTGGCCTCATGAGATCCTGTTCCTGATTGTTGCGGTCCCCCCTGTGGTGCTGCAGGTTCAGTTGTGTCCCTGTGGACTTTGAGGTGGTGCACGTCAACTCTGCCCTGGAGACGGAGGAGGACATCAATAATGCCATCACTGCCATCAGGCGTAACGGAGTTGCCCTCAAAGGTTTGCAGATTAACCCCTCACCAGCCTTTAATCGGCTTGGCTCTGAGGAGAATGTGAGACCAAATGAAAACACGATGCTGTCCTTCCCCTGATAGGTAACATAGAAACCATACACACCATGCCACCCTCCGTCAAATCCAGGAACAATCTCCTTCGGTAAGAGTTCCCTTTGTATTCAGATGGGCGACATATCTCCCATAATTTGGTCTTTTGTGCGTCTTTATGTCAGCTGAACCTCTGCTTGTGTATCAACAGTACCAGCCTGGACCTGTTTGCCAATGTGATGCACTGCCAGTCGCTCCCTGGGGTCCAGACCCGCCACAAGAACATCGACATCATGATCATCAGGGAGAACACGGAGGGAGAGTACAGCAGTCTGGAGCACGAGGTCAGACGGAGCAGACACGCGATCGCTACTATAGGCTGCTGCTGGCTCGCATGCTTGCATTCCTCCACTGTACACTCCTCTCTCTCTCCTTTCTCTCTCTCTCTCCTTCCTGTCCTTTGTTCTCCACACCCCAACTCTCCTCCCGGTCCCTTGTCAGATGAGATTGAGGCACAAGCCGCACACAAATTAAGTACAGCAAAATTATAATGTATTTGCAAAACAAAACTTCAATAGCAGATTGAACGTTCGGAGTAAAGGTCAACAGCAATCAAAACACTACAGGAGATCAAACTAGACCAGAGGGACCAGCTGGTTCTGTGTTCACCGGTGGTCTTCTCTGTCTTTCAGAGCGTGTCGGGGGTTGTGGAGAGTCTGAAAATCATCACCAGGAACAACTCCCTGAGGATCGCTGACTATGCCTTCCGCCTGGCCCGGGAAACGGGTCGCAGCCGGGTCACGGCCGTGCACAAGGCCAACATCATGTGAGTGAGGCTGTAGCGGTTAATGTACTGCCCTCCAGAGCCCTTCATGTTGAGTCGCTTGTGTCCTTGTCATGTGACCCTGGTCTTCCCTCCCCACAGGAAGCTTGGCGACGGCTTGTTCCTGCAGTGCTGCAGGGAGGTGGCCTCTGGCTACCCAGACATCACGTTTGACAGCATGATCGTGGACAACACCACCATGCAGGTACGCCATGCGGGCCTGGACCTTCCTGTGTTGATGAGGATTAAGCCTGAACCTAAACTCTTCACCCTGTCTCTGTCTGTGTGTGTGTGTGTGTGTGTGTGTGTTCTAGCTGGTGTCCAAACCTGAGCAGTTTGACGTCATGGTGATGCCCAACCTGTACGGTAACGTGGTGAGCAACGTGTGTGCCGGCCTGGTGGGAGGACCCGGCCTGGTGCCCGGCGCCAACTACGGCACCGACTACGCCGTGTTTGAAACGGTGAGCGTGCCTGGCTGTCAGCGGCACAACGTCTGAGGGAGAACACGCTTCTCATCTCTCCTCTCGTGTTCCTTTGAATCCCTCAGGCCACCAGAAACACGGGGAAGAGTATCGCCAACAAGAACGTCGCCAATCCCACCGCCATGCTCCTGGCCAGCTGCATGATGCTGGACCACCTTCAGTAAGAGCTGCCAGTCCGGCGTGGCTGCGTTGAGATGCAGCATTGTGCTCGTTTGCATGTCGTCCCTTATTGGCACGCGTACAAAGATTTCCTACTGGGCGGTAATATCGTCCGGTTTCGGTTCTCAAAGCAATTTGTTCTGTTGTGTGCCTGCAGGCTTAACGGCTACGCCAGTTTGATCCGGAATGCTGTTCTCACCACCATGAATGAAACCAGGGTAGGTTCTCTTTCACTGACAGTCTCCTCCTCTCACCTGCCATAAATCTCACTTCTATTGTGTCTCCCGTAAGCTTTGTGGCCCTCTGGCACATTTCCCAACACAAAGCATTCATCATGCCGTTTCACACAATGTTCAGAGGAAATGTTTAGCTATGTGGCGTCTCGTGTCGCCGTGTCATCGCTGTAGCTGAGCTAATTAACCAGCCTAATGTGTTACTCATCACTCAGCAGGCTTCTCTGGCAGACATGTAGAGAGATGATATCTGTCGTAAAAACATGTTAACATAACAACCCCTCCCCTGCTGGCATGACAGGCGATTCATTTGATGTCAAATTAGCCTAATCCTTATTGATCTGTGGGTTTGCTTTGCTTGCAGTTGCACACGGCGGACATCGGAGGGCAGGGCACCACGTCTGATGTGGTCCAGTCCGTCATGAGGGTCATCCAGAGCGGCGGGCAGCTCACCACCGAGCTCTGAACACCCGGCACAGATACTCAACCCGCCCGGCGTTCAGGCGCGTGTCTGTATGAGTCCATGCATGTCTGTTACCATAGAGACGCCTCTTATCTCTGACATCACAGCGGTTTCTCTTTTGTGCCGGCACACGGTATTGACCCGGTGACTGCACACACACTGGCTTTCATCCTCACCTGTCTCTGTTTCATGTGTAATCAGCTACGTTTCCACATTCGCTCCTGTTCAGAGACCAAAGGGGTTCCTCGTGATCCTGCAGACCGACGGGCCAAACACTGAAGGTGATGGGCTCTAATATCAGTGTGTTACAGCCTTTTTAAAGCAGCGGGGACGCGTGGCTTTGATTTAAGCCTTAATGTGGTCTGGCCACTCCTTCTTTGTTCTATGCTGAACTGTCCTGTAGCTTCACACACACTCACGCACACACATCGTCCCTACTGAAGCTGCTCACCAGACACGTGTGTATTTAGTCCCTTCTGTTAAAGCCCAGATGTTGTGTTTGTGCCATAATAATCTCCTTATGTGTCTCATTACATAAAGAATGAACTGTTGTGTCCTTTTTTTGTTGTTAAATCAATGGATTATGGTTTGAAACATGGTCTCACCTGTGCGTCTATACACACACACACACACACACCTACGTATGAAACAAGTGCCAGCAAAGGAAACAACTTAGAGGACTATATGGGTAAAGTATAGATGTGTAGGATTTGTGTTTTAATGTATTTAAGTGGCCGGCTCTTCACCAAAAAGGCTTTATAAAGCAGGGACACATTATCTCTGAGATCGCCTCTCCTCTTGTCTTGTGCCGGGAATAAAAAACAATGTTACTATAAATAGAATAAAACAAATTGATCCTTTACTTGTCCGTGTTTGTGTTGTTGTTTTTGTGGAAGTTTGACGCCAAGTTGCTGTTCCGGGTTCGCTCGCTAGGGGGCAACAGGTCTCACCCCAGCTGTCAGCAGAGTTTGGAGCGGCGCTGTGCTTCCTCACACAACTGCACAAAGGTCTGAATGTGTCCTATTACGCACCGTCTGACAAGGGAAGCTGCAGGATGTTTGTTGTGTTGTTATTGTTGCCACAGCACAAACTGCAGAGGGGAAAAAAGCTGCGAGCAAACACGGGATCCACAAATGTGAGACAGGCATATTGTTTCCACATAATTGGGCCCATTAAGATCATTTTTGCTCTTTATGTGGCCTCCCGACGCAACATTTCTTGGCCTCAGACTCCATTTCAAAGAAGGCAGAGACAGTTTTTGCTTTTCTTCTCTGTTTCCTAATCGCCTCACTTTGCCCTAAAACCAAAACCGCACATTCCAGTTATCACCTGATTCCCAAAGCGCTGCGATCACACACACAGACACACATTAACTTCTCGCAGGCCCCCGACGCTGTGCGTGCCGGCCGGAGCGAGCGGGAGAAGCAGCAGATGGACATCATTGCGATACATCATGCAACAATGACCTCCCGCTGACACACTATGTAGTGTATAAATAATCCCACCTCACCTCGTTTGTTCTAATAAGGCCTGCGGTCACGGGGACGCGTCCCATTGTGGATACGCCGGCTAATCCATCAGTGGTGCGAGTCCGTGGGAAAGTTATGAGCTTTTTCTCTGCGATTCAATCATCATATGTTGATCTGAATTATCCTACGTGATGAGGCTCATTCTTTTTCCTGATTTAGTGATCCCGGGGAGTCACACACACTCACACACTCACCCTGAGCGAGGTGAACTATGCAGCCAATTACACTATTTGTATGTTTTGGCCTGTGTTCTACTCCATTCATGACAGTTTCTCACCCCGGGCCTGACTCATACGTCCACACTCCAATCCAGTTAATATCAATTATTGATTTTTTTTTCTGTCCCCTTCTGTGAGCGCGGCCCAGCTTCTTTCTCATAATATTATTCCCCCTCAGTTTGTTTGCCTCACCATACCGTACATCGCTTCTAATCAGCCATGCACGCAGCGACACACTCTTCCCCTCGTCACCCCTCACCTCTGTATCTCCCCCCCCTCCCCTCCCTCCCCCCTCTCTTCGTCCCTCTGAGCCTCTGCTGGAGCCCGGCCCGAGCCAGACTGTCAGAGGTTTCGCGGGTGAGGAGGAGATTTCGCAAACAGATCAGAGCAGCTATCTGACCTACAGCGGGTCTGGATACACGCTTTTGTGTAACTCTTGCGCGCCACGTTTTGCCCCAGCAGCCGTCTTTAAACGCACCACTTAACTGGGCCTGTCATTGCTGTCTGGCTTCCAAAGTTATATCAGCACAAGTGTTTGATACATGAGCGTGTTGTGATCTTCATTTGGCGCAGCTGTCCCCGTTTCTGTCCTCCCTAAGAACAGATAACCCCGTGTTGTTCACGTTCACATTCATTCTCTCTGGCACTTTAAGGTGTGGCTGTTGACTGGATTACAAAGGTTTGCACATCTATTCTCTGTTCTTTCACCCGTCTCCTCTTTCATTCTCCTCCATTCGCCTCGCTGTCGCTGCTTTTCCCAAACGCCATGTGTCGTATTCCTTTGTCTCCTTTCCATCATGAACTCTGATCTTGGAAGTTCATGACGTTTCCTCTAAAACATGTGGCGGCTTTTTTTTTTTTTTTTATAGTGGCCATATTTCTTCCATAAGTCAGTCTCTCTCTCTCTCTCTCTCTCTCTCTCTCTCTCTCTCTCTCTCTCTCTCTCTCTCTCTCTCTCTCTCTCTCTCTCTCTCTCCTCCCCCCCTCCCCCCTCCCAGTGTAACTCAAGTTCCAGTGGGTAATTTCCACATCCAGTGACTGAACATGTGTGTGTAGTCACGCTGCTGCTGTTGATCTGCACTCTGCTACACTCTGTGCAAGGCAGTGCAGGTGACTGTCATTAATCAGTGTGTGTCTGTCTGATCAGTCCCTGCCCTAAACAGCTGCATCCAGTCAGTTCATGGGGCCTTTTTCCCCCCACAATGAGAGCGTAGCTGCATTAAGCTACGTCACTGCGCAGCTATTCTGCGTTACTTCGCCCTGTCTCTCTGTCTCTCTGTGTGTCTGTGTGTCTGGGGCTCTGTGTGTCCTCTTGGCTCGCTCTTCACAGGGCCTTACTGTGCCCTCTTCAGCAGTGACAGGCCTAATCAGAGAGGTGCTGCGAATGGATAGTTGGGAGAGGTCGGCAGTGACGTTTGCTTGAAAGAAATGGATGTAAAATGGTGGATGGGGGGGTGGGAGAGTGGTTGGGGGGGTCAAAGAGGACAGCGTGCAGAGGGAAGGAAGAGGAAGAATGTGTCCAAAGGTGGAGGATCAGGAGCAGAGCAGGGGTAACAAGCTAATTAGAGGGCGGGGAGGCTGGTGAGGGAAGGGACTGCATGATGTATAGCGTGGCTGATTACCAGGGGCAGCAGCTGCAGATAACGTGACAGTTGGAACATTTCATCCCAACCTCGTCCTGCTGCGCGCTCTTTAGCTCCAGCTGCAAACTGTTTTCATTAGAAAGTTGGAGTTTAACAGCACATTGTATCAGGATATCACCTCGTGAGATTCTCTGTCACAGGATCGCCAGCTATCTCTTATCACTGGAGCTCCTCTAGGAAAAAGGTGACACTCAATACCAGCACCCCCACCCCCCCTTGGGAAACTCTATTTTGGTTTCAACCTGAGGAGTCCTGAGCGCCGGGCGGGCCTGCCTGCCTGCGAACAGGGCAGCAGCAGCAGCAGCAGCATCCCTGCAGCTGAAAGGGTTACAGCGCTGCGCTCCAGAACGCCACAGAGGAACATGTGCCGGTGCTTGAACCCGGGTCGTGCACTTGAGAGAGACAGTCGCTCGGACCACTTGGTCTCACGCTGTCCTCCGCTCTCTGCAGATACCGGGGCTTCCCTTCACTCAGCTCGTACTCAAAACATAGTTACTCAAAAACAAAAACACATACTTGGTTTATGTGTCTCACACGTGATTAAAATCAGAATGTTGAGCACTCCAACTGCACACACACACTTTCCCCCAGAGCCCTGTGTGTGTGAGTGTGTGTGTGTGTGTGTGTGTGTGTGTGTGTGTGTGTGTGTGTGTGTGTGTGTGAGTGTGTGTGTGTGTTCCCCTGGGGCCGGGGGTTTGAAGCCTTGTGCATGGCTGTGTGTGTACGTGTTTGTGCATGCATGCATGTGTATACATCGATGCCTACATGCATGCATGGGTGCATATGCTGTTAGTCCCAGCCTGTCCGCTGGTCTGAGCAGTGAAACCGATCCCGCTTGAGTATCTGCTACACGAGCGAGCCCTTTCCGTGCCCCGGCCCTGGTATTCTGCTCTGTCAGAGGGCCAGGCTGCTGAGATGTTGCATGAGAGGGAGTTGGTGCGTGCGCCCGGTGCATTATTGCATTGTGTCTAAATAGCGACCTGTCTGTCTTGCTCACCTTTCCCTCGCTCTATTACATTGTTTCTCCCTCTCTCATACACCGAAAGCCTCCAGGAGAGTGGCGAGCGGGCGAGCGAGCGAGCGAGCGACGGCCCGGCTGTGTTCTATTTCTGTTTTGGTGTTGTGTTTATGATAAATCGGTGCGCTTGTATTGCTTACTGCGTCTGCTGAGAACGTTGATGTGTAGTTTTTCATCAGGCAGAATGGGCTCGGGTCAACTATCTCAGCACTTTGGCAAGACGTACACGTGGAGCGCTGGAGAGGAAGACGGGGAGGGAGAAGACGGGAACAGCAGTGATTGATTGAATATCGATGGCCCATTTGTTCCTTTTGAAATCATTCTTCGATCCGGGCCAATGTTCCCCTGATCCATGTCTCCCTGTGTCTGTCTGTCTCTCTCTGTCTCTGTCTCTCTCTCAGGATGTGTTTACCTGCTGTGCCCTTGTTGAGTTGCTGTGCGTTGGGCAGGCAGCAGCAGAGCTCCACTGCATCAAGGCAAACATGCTGCGCTCATGACAACCTGCATTACACGGCCCTGATGTCATTACAACTTTGCTCTGCTGAAATTGGAGAGTCTCGGCATTTTGCCAACTCAGCAACACCCTCTCCCCCCCCTTCACCCCTTCACCCATCTCCCACCCTCCAACTTTCTACTCTAGCCGTCTGCACATAAAGCCAGTTAAAGTAAAATGAAAATAAAACCTCTATTCACTCGGTTTCCAAAGCAGGAGGATTTTTCCGACACTTACGTAGCGTAATGTGATAAATGTGTTGCGATCCATCCATGTCCAGTGACTCAGCGCTGTGCACACTGAGCGATCATCGCCCCGATCCGGCCAGAAACCTCTTCCACCTGTTGCCAGACACGTCCGTGTAAAAAAAGGTAAATATGTCAAACAGAGAGCTTTGCTTGATCCCCTCAAAACTCCCTAAATGGGGAAATGTGACATTGTTGATAAAAAAAGGGTTTTATTAGTTTTTTTTTCCTATCCTCATAAATCTGGATTGTCTCCACCATCGATGTAATTTACTTCACAGTAGCTGTCTGCAGCTTTGAGCGTGACTCGATCCATTTCCCTTTCTTCTGCCGTATATAATCTGAGGCCATTTCCTGATTTCTCTACATCCAGACCCCCTCGCTCCCCCGCCTGCTCGTCTGCGTCGCCCTCTCCATTCTCCACAGGTACGAGTGTTTTCATGAAAACAGACTTTGGGCAAATCCAGCAGAAAACTCAGCTTTGATTATATTTCTGGGGCGGACTGTGACATGTGCAGGGTTCAGGTCTGAGCGGCTCCTCAGAAACACGGAGCGGCTCCTGAATGAAAGGCCCAGGCTCAGGTTACTCCCATTCTTATCTCACCATCAAGGGAGGAAAAATGCATTTGAGAGGGCAATATTGAAGAAGTACTAATGAAAAGACGAGGGCGACTTTGTGCAGTCAGGGTAAAGGACTGACTGACTGACTGACTGACTGACTGACTGGGAGGGTGAAAGTGTGGCGAATCCAATCACAATGAGCCAGCTGAGGCGGCGGGCCAGGAAGCATTGTGGATTCAGGTAACGAAACCCCAAACACTTGACCACAAGGCGGACAGACCTGTTGTGACCCGAGCCACCTGAGACAGCGAAGGAAGTGGCGATGACTTGTAGTGAAGTAGCGATGATCTCTCCATCTTTAAATAGCTCCCTCAGCCCAGATAAGTCCGGCAGGAATGAAGCCGTAAGCGCTCGGCCGTCTCCTCTCTGTCCCGTCTTTTAACTTTCATCACATGACGTCTTTCTCCTTTTGAAGAGAGGAAGAGGAGAGAGAAGGACGAAGTGCCGGGCGAGGCTGGAGTTTGGAGTTTGTGGCTCTGGCTCATTATTTGGTCTCTGGACATTCGTATCTCTCCTCAAAACATTGTTGTGTGACGGTCCGGCACCTATTCTGCGTTTCTCTCACACATTCTTCCACTGCCTCTGACCCGGCGCCTCTGTCAGCAGCCCTCTAAGCGTGCATACCTGCCGGGCCCCTTCCTCTGCCTCACTTCAAAGCCGCCCGGCCCGGCCTTATCCACGCGTTCCTATCGCCATACTGCCTCCTCTCAAACAAAAGGGGAAACGGAGCCGCAGCTTGGAAACATTTCACATATGGTTCAGTTCTTTCCATCCAATACATGGCCTAAACATCTCACTATGACCTCATGCTGTAATGACGCCCAGCAATTACTATCTTGTTGTTTAACACCGGGACACGAGTGTTAACTGTGTGTGTGTTATCTCTTAATCTACGCAGCATCGTCTAACTTTAGCAGCACAAATGTCACGGCGGCTCTGTGTGCGGAGCCGTGTGGCGTTCAGGCGTCGTCCGTGTGGCGTTCAGGCTCATTTATCCCAACTGCAAAACGCTACCTGTTTGTGTGGACCAACATATCAATCATACAATAATGACCCTTAATGGTGGAAAGAAGCCTCGAGACAAGCTTTGTGTGTGTGTGTGTGTGTGTGTGTGTGTGTGTGTGTGTGTGTGTGAATTTCCCTCAGGGAGTTTGTTTGGGAACGAAAGGGCCCAGAGTGAGTGAGCGAGCGAGTGAGTGAGTCCAGGAAGCAGGTGGAACGAAAGGAAAAGTGCAGGCGGAGCGGCAGAGAGTCGGGACCATCACGCCGCTCTGTCGCCTTTGCTCCCCGTCAAGTCTTAGCAACGCTGTTTCTTTTTCCATGGAAATGTAAGACGGAAATCAGCCCTAATCCCTGTTCTGTTCCACTGCACACCTCTCGGCACAGGACGAGACGTCGGAGCACATAAAGACCGTCTTCTAATTATATCCCTGTCGTCTTCGTCCCCTTCGTCCTCCGTTCCGCGCCAGCTGACGTCTGTACGGTCGACCTAAATACTTCATTCTACCTCCACAATGGTCTCATTATTGAAAGGGATGACATCGTCTGTGCGTTTATGGATTTACTCAGGCTAATTACACGCATCAGGACATAATGTATGACCTGTGTGTGGCTGTTTATGTTACTCTGTTCAGCATGGGAGCCAGATGATGACACCCGTGAAGATAGATAGATAGGAGCGATAGAAGCTAGGGGGGGGCCACCCAGACCTGGTTTATGTTGTAGAGCGCCACACTAATGTATAGATTCTACAGATTGCTGCAGATTCTAGCCTCACATCCTTTAGTCCTTACAGTCAGAGCTGGAATGTAAGGCTGTTCTCCCCCTGCACATGACTCCCATCAGCAGTAAGGAAGTGGGGGAGAGAACAGTTAATCCACTGTCAGTCAATAGGGCTTGACATCCATCCCATTTGGCCAGTTAATGCAGTGTCATTACTGCCCTATCATGGCCTGTCATCATAAACACAGGAGCCTTGACTGAGCAGGAGCAGATGGAGGAAGAGTTTCTCACCGCTGCGTTAGCTTGCCAATACACTTTACTTGAATGCAAAGTCCATTTACGCCGCTTCTACGCAGGAGACAAGACTCCTTTGCTCCGCCGTCTCAAACTCACTTGAACCTAAATGAAAGTGACGTCTGGGCCCGGGCGAGGAGGGGAGGAGCAGGATATTGGTACACAGTGACATTCAATGGCATGAGAACTGTCACACTGCAGCTACAGCAGCGTTTCCACAGCCGTTTCTCTCCCTGATCCCTGGGAACTCTAAGGTCAAGCTCTCAGAGAAGCACTGGGAACTGAGCCATGAATACGGTCACACTATATGGACCAGATTGGTATCATGAGGCTCCCTTGATGTGGGCATAAAGGATCCAATCAGCTGATCTGGAGGTTTGTTATGTTGAAGTGAAAAAAAAAATGTACAATGCTTTTAAAAAGCTTGTGGATTCATAAGTGCCTAGACACGCTCTGACAAAATGACTCCTCATCAGATTAGCACCCTGGCTCGCCGGGCACAGACACCATCGCACCCTGAGCCCGATCAGGTGTTCAGAATCATTTTACACATTAGAGGGCTTGATTAAACAAGCAGAAATGGGTAGACAAGCGTGCGCGTACGTACACACACACCCCCCCCAGCTGACGCAGAGCTCCTCTGAGCCGCACTAACCTGACACCTCCACCCTCAAACACACTATGGTGACTGACACACTTAATGTTTCATTGACTGTAACAGGAGATGAGCACAATCATCCTAAACACAGGCTTTCTGTACGTGCATGTGTCAGCCTGTGGGAGCGTGTGTGTGTGTATCTGTCTGTGTGTGTGTGTGTGTGTGGTACCTTTTAAATAACCCTCATCAAGTTTTCAAATAATTTCTGCCTCCTATTATCATGTCAAGGAATTCCAGCTATGAGGCCAAATAAGGGCGAATAGATTTCCCAAGGCCAAAACCGCATGGAAGTGTTGCTTTGTTCACCATTTTCTGCTCTGTGTTGTTTTCTGTGACTGTTTCCAGTGCCCCCCCCCCCAACCGACCCCATCCTTCCATCCAGAGACCCTCCTCTCCCCTACGCTTGTTAAATAATCAGAACCAGCCTGATTTAACCGGGTCCTCAGTGGCTTTAAACTCAGGAAACACTCAGATCTGCGCTTGCGGCAATTGTTTCCATATTATTAGAGCCCGGACTTCAAATTGGAGCAGAATGTGTCCCGCTGTGTCTCAATAACCTCCTCATATCCAAACATATTTGTGTGTTGGGCCTCGGAGGGCGTTTCCGATGGTGTCATTCCAGAGACCTAAGTGCCACAGTAAATTCCCATCAAGCGCATTGAATTTACGAGCCCTCTGCAGGCCGCTTCACCTCGCCGCCTGGTGTTTGTCTTCACACGCAGCCAATACATAAAGAATGCAACCAACACGTAAACATGAGCAGAATTAATAAGATTGGGCAATTCTCCGTTTGTGCGTTGCGTCATCGCAGCCCGAGGAAAGTTGAGAACTTGTTATTACTTTGAAAACATGTATTTGCGTCCTTAAATGCGGTGTCATCAAGATTCAAACAAGCACATAAAGTAGTGTTTTTCCAGTAATGTAACTAAAGTCAGTTTGGAATGAAGCTCGCCGGTTCACACGTCATCAATAACGTACTTGTCGGCGCACAAAGTGTTGCTCCTCTCTCGTGCTGATGGATTCTCCCCCGGCAATCTGTTTCTCCTCCGCGTGTCAGAAGTCTGCTGCTCTCACCGAGTTACTGTGTGTTTCAAGGGGAAACAGAGGACTTGTGTGGGACGAAGGGACAGAAGGAGACCGCTGCACGTTTGGCCCCGGCAACAAAGGTCTGGAAGCCGCTCGCTAAATAAATTAGCCTGATTGGATTTAACCCCTGTGGGGCCAATTTCTAAATGAAGTGGATTGATTGCAGGGGATGATTGCTCTGCAGTATTCAGGCGGAGAGAAAGAGTCAAGCGGAAGATTACCTTTTCGATTCTGGATGTAAATTTAGTTCGGTAATTGTAGAGTCATTAACTGTGGTTATCTTTAATTTCCATTAAGTTGACTGGATTTGCTTGGTTCTCTTAGGAAAGACCTCCATCAGCATCTCTCAGTCCAAGCTGCAGCGTTTAGCCAAGTCCGGATTTACACCGCCTGCCACCAGAAGATAGTTTGTAGTTTTACGTGGTGATAAATCACCGCGGAGAAGCAGCCAGGAGCATTTCAGTGTAGTCAGTCTTTGTGTGTTATTAACAGAAATGTCCAATGAGTCATTAAATGAAAGTACATGCAGCAACATATCATCCCATGACACTTAGTACATACCAGGCACTGGTATGAAGTCGGCCTGAAAGTCTTAAAACATTGCTTGGGAAACCCTGGTGACTCAAAGTGGAAACGCAGGCTTGACGCGGACGCGCAACAAACACACGCACACACACTGATACGATCAATCAGACGAAGAACTATCCTGACATGTAAACACACCACAAGAGGCTCCCTCTTTTCTCTCCCTCCCCACACAGAGAACTATTCACCCCTCTTCTCCATCTCCCTCTTCCTCGCTCCCCGCTCTCTTCCTGGCTCCGGCTCCGGCGCTCCGCAGCTCCTGACACTGCGCTCATTCAAACCCCCGTCTACCTTTTTCCACCTCTGCAGATAAATAAACACCATCATCATAATCATCATTAACGCTATGACGTCAGCGCTCTCACGGCCCGACAACTGCATCATATGATAAGTAGGCGTGTGTGTGCGTGTGTACGTGGGGGGGGTCCGTGCATACGTACATGCTAATGCACAGGAACACGTCTGAACGCCACTGTGTGCACTGGCGACACACGCGGCCTCACATTTTGTATTCACCCAGCTCCTTTTTCCATTATGGAACATTGGCCTCTTGGTATAACAAACATTTGCTCATTGATACAAAACACGACACCATTAGTGCCACTGTGTGTGTGTGTGTGTGTGTGTGTGTGTGTGTGTGTGTGTGTGTGTGTGTGTGTGTGTGTGTGTGTGTATTCCCATTTGGGCCCTTATTCTGTGAGTCTCCTATAGATGACTTCCAGAGGGGCGTGGCCTCTTAAATGGTGTTTGTGTTTCTCCATGATGCTTTCAGGGAACCTTCAGTTTTCCCTGTCAACATTGTTGCTCTTGCCGTCACTCTTCACTCGTCTGACCGCCTCTATTTGCAAAAGGCAGATTGATGCACGCTCTTTGACAGTGTTGTCGTTTTCCCAGCCCTAACTCTTCATCCATCTCTTCCGGTTTGTGTAACGTTGTCTCACTCGCTCCAGGTTTACAAGTGGGGCGTTCCAGGATTCAGGCGCATTCATCTAAACAAATAGCAGCAGCTCATCTGCCGCTGCTGCTCCTCGTTCTCCCGCCAATTCGTTCTTTACACACCGCTGTTAGCAGCCGCCTGTGCGTGCAGCTATGCACGGTCTGCAAAACACACACATTGAGACACGCACACATACAAACCCAGATCCACTGGTGCATCCATTATAAAGATAAGCCCACGTATGCTTGTGTAACTCGTGGCAGCTTTCACACACACACACACACACACATATGAGCACACACACGTACTGAAGGCAGTGAGTCCAGGTCCAGTTGGGGCTTGTTGGCTGACTGAGTGAGGGGAAGAGGTGCAGGGGGCCCCAAAATGGATTTACACTGCCAGTTCAGCCCAGAGACCCCCAAAGCTCACAGAGTCCTATTCACAACATCTGCATCTCCATCTGCGTACTCGCTTCTCACACTCACGCTACTCTAAACAAACTTCCATCTGTATGGAAACATGCGGTACACACTGCTGCTGACTCAAGTACACACTCGGCGTACACACACATACACACAGGACCAAGGCTCCTCCCACAGTCATCATGTTTGCTTACATTCTTGTCTTTGGGCGATCCCGCTCTGGGCTCCATGGGCACAATGCTTCTGATCCACGTGCTCGCTATGATGCGGTGACCTCACTGGCGTTCCCATACCCTGCTCTCCATTTCACGTAACACTGGCAGATAGGATTCCCTCTCCCCCGCGACCCAGTTCTCTTCCTCCCTGCTTAATCCTTCTAATTCCTCCTCCTCACGGTGTCTGTTTTTCTTTCCTTCCAGGACGCAGATATCTACCGTTCTCTGTCCAGCGGCCTCCATCTATCTTTCACGCTTGAATTACAGCCCGTCTCCTTTTTCCTCTTTCCGGCCACTTTGTTTGCCGCGGAGGAGCTGCAGGATTGGCAGGACGGAGAGGTAGTCTGTACAAAAGGGGAGACGGGGAGAGAACGCTCCCGGGTTAGGGTTAGTTTGTTGCCGTCTGGCTCCGTTGACGAGGCACAAACAAACAACTCCAACGCGTTCGGCGCTGCGGGAAAAACCTGGAAAGAATCGCTCCTTTTGTAGTTTAAGGGGGCTCAGCTTTCCCTCATTTCCTTCAGTTTATTCTCCCTTTTCTCCTTTGTTCATCCTCCCATACCTGTCTCCTATATGCTGCCTCGTATTTCTGTCAACACATCGACATTGTTGTTTCTTTTTCCCTTATCGGAGCTTTTTTGCATGTTTGCTGTGCACACAGAAAATCTATCCATCAGTGTCATAGAACAGGAGAAAGGGTGGGGTGTGTGCGTGTGTGTGTGTGTGTGGGGGGTGGGGGGGGAGGAGGAGAAACGGCAATAAAGCAAGAAGGAGAAACGGCAATAAAGCAAACCCGGGGCACACAAAGAGCAGAAGAAGGAACAGATGACGGAGACAGGAGTATAAGTGGGTTAATGGGAGCCTGGATAGTTCCAACATGCAGGCCGTTCATAATGTGGCCCTGTTCTCTTCTCCTCAGGACGCCCGTGTGATGTGATTTACGCACTCCAACCAGCAATCCTTCACACATGTAAAACACTCCTCTCATTTACTTTCCCTCCATCTCCCTTCCTCTCCCACACACACACACACACACTCCGTACAGCGCGTGATGCATCGGGACGGAGCAAACCTGCGATCTAGGGCGGCCTTTGCCTCGGAGGGGTTTTGTGAAACTTCTTATCGCCCGTCAGCCGGATGACAGGTCTGTGATTTGTGCCGAGCGCCCATCTGTGTCTGTGTCAGAGCAGAGCCCGGGATCTGTCCTCAGATTTGTCCTCACCAGCTTCCATTATCCTGCAGCTTCATAGTGAAAATCTGGGGCCTGACACGCGGCCTATTCATCCACGTCTCCTGCAGCTATTAGCATGATAAAGCACAGGGGGATAATAGCTGTACTTCACTATGAAAAGTGACCACGGCCATCGCACCGTGACCGTGTGCAGAGCTCGCTGGGATGTGATGAATTAAGTCACTTCTCCGGGATTAATGCTTTGAAATTTCATAAACAGATGATGTCACGGACGATCCGTCTTTTGAAATGAACATGAAGTAAACAAGATATATTCATGACGCCGGCGCTCCGCAGCTACAGGGTGGCCTGTTGTTTACACAGATCATGTTATAGCTGAATCATCAGAAGTCTGATCACAAAAACAGCCTCACGTCCTGTCACAGCCGGTAAAACGCTGACCCCTTATTCACCGTAACACACACTCAGACACACTGGCAAACTTATACTCTGCCAGCGCTGCATTATGATGTGTGGGCATGGCGCTGGACTGTTCTCTGCTTTATCAAACCGTTGACTTCACTTGACTTCCTCAGTCACCCGTCAGGATGAGAGTTTAACATGCAAAAGATGCACTTAGCCTGGATGTTGGGTTGAATCCAGCAGCCACAGCATCAAAGTGCTGAGCCTGAGCAGACGGGACAGTCTAAGGTTGCTCTATAAGGGCAGCGGATACAGAAATAGTATCTCCGTAAACGTGAGCAGCTCTCAGCCTCCTGCTACTTCAATACAGTTAACTGCAAATACTTTAGTTCAGTCAAGCGTCCATTAGTAATCGTACTCATTTGCTCCTTTGTGCTTCTAATCCTCTGTGGAAATCTGACCGATCTGATGCTTCTGACTGGCGGATGATAACCTTCCTTTTTTCTTCCCCCTTTAATGAAGCGCACACCAGGAAACATGACAAACACCACAGGCAGCACGACACCAGATATGATATGATAAACATGTTTGGTCTTGATGTGACCCTGACACAGAAGAGGAAAACAAAAGAACAATAGATAGTCTGAGGTTACTAAACACTCTGATAATGTGTAACTGTATGATTCAGATTTGCTGTTTTGATCTACAGCCAGCTGGCAGACGACGTGTGATCACAAAGCTACGCCTTACATACATAAATATGAACCTGGTGCCTAAATCAACACAACTTCTTCTTCTGGTGCTCCACAACAACTTCAGCTAGTAAAGATGCAGCCGTAGAGACCGAGCTGGATCATCTGATCGGTGGAACAAGTAGAACATTGTCTACTGTACCATATTATCTGCAATCATTCTGGTCATATGAATCGAGACGCACAACCGCCACATTAACTCTGACACCGGGTTTGCAGCACATGAACTCTGATTTACAGATACCAGGGATAAATAGACAACAGGCTGATCCCCGACACGCAGCATGGCACGCTGCAAAACATCAAACACCGGAATTAGATTTTTATCCGTCTGGCAGCACATTTAAATGCGGTATAGAGGAGCAAAAGCAGCAAACGGCGCCCGAAATACCAACAGTAAGCTTCACGGCTGCAAAAATAGCTGCGTAGCTGCGAAAAGGCCGTCTGGAAGACACGCGAGGAGCACGTGTAGAGCGCCAGGAAAAGCAGCCCAGATATTCCAGAATAAGGCAGCTCTATAAATTAAACAGTTTAATATGATAGACGTAGTAGGATGACTTACGCTTCTGGAGTCTGTCCTCTTATCATCGGGACGAGATTGTCACAGCTCATCTTTCAAAGTTTATGAGCGCCGAAGGAATCTTGACCGTGACACTCCAGGCTGTCACACGGCTGACGTCGCACACACACCGTCACACCGCCTGTGCCGGTGTGTGTGGAAAGTCTTTGTTGTGATTCCCGCTCAACCAAATCTAACCTGACCAGGTGTATCTGCTCAGCCCCGTTAGCTGATCAGCCTCAGCCAGGAAGAGGATCAGCCAGACTCTCAAACTCTCAAGCTCTCAAATCTTATCAGGCTTTCTTTTTTCTTTTTTTAAACTTAGCCATTGAAATCTTTTCGGAAAGTAAAGGATTTGTGTTCTTGGCGGGGAGAGGAGTGGAGTGTGTGCTAAAGGTGAATGACAGGTGTGAAATGCAGCGTGTGGAAAGTGTGTACAGAATGATAACAGTGATGGGGCCCGAGGTGGGAATAAAAACTCCAGTTTATTGGAAAAGTAATCTGACTTTGTATCCCGTCTTTATTATATTGATTCACCCGTTTCTGCTCTGTTTGCATCACTGGTAACCTTGGTGCCACGCAATGACTTCAGCTCTCCGTACATTCCAGGCTTTGAGGCATTACCTCATCCGGCGCTTACTGCAGAAAGACGAATTGCTCTTTTGAATTGCTGTTGTCCCACTGAGTGAACATCCAGCTAAGCCGCAGCGCCGTGTGTAGCGGTTGATGGTAGCCATGTTTGCGGTCTCTCGCCGAGTTTGCAGACGGAGCCAAACACTTTGGAGGGGAAAAGTGAACTTGATTGAGTGACTGTTCTTGGATCGGGCTCCTTTGTATTTCTTGCCTGTCGCCCCGTCTTCTCCAAGGCTCTGTGATTGAACACGCGGCTGATTCATACCACCTCTGTGCAGACTTTGTGCAGTTGTCAACACCTCTCCTAGGCCGCGGAGGTCTGAGAGAAGAATCATTGAAAGGTGTTTGCAAAAGAGACTTTCGGAGGAAAACAGCTGTCATTTTGATATCTGGCCACAATACTCACAGCTGGAAATGAGCCCCAACATGTGGGAGGATGTCTAGGATGTCCAGCCAGAGATCTCAGAGGACGGCTGTGATAGATTGAGCTGTGTGGAGGCCTGGGTACTTTTTTTTTTAAATCCTAATTTGGTGCAGCTCTCCATCTGAGCTCCATCCTCAGAGTTGTTGAACCTGATGACAGACGATTGTTGTAGTTCACATTGTGGTTGAACATGACCACAAACTAAAACAGGTGGAGCAAGGTGTCTTATTCTTATTATGATGTTCTTATTTGCATGACTCATTTACGATACGAGTATTACATGTGTGTTTTGTTAATCGTCCAAGTTTACTACTGATGTCACTGTCAGTCTCTCGCTCATCGGCGACCTCGTGTAGCGGCTGAGTGGATTGTGGATTAATTGTGTTGCCGCTTTGCCGCTTTTGTGAGAAAAATTTCCAGTGAGGCCAGAGGAGCGGGCATAATCGCATTACAGTGATTCTCAGAGAGTTCAAAGCCCCACCTCCTCCTCGGCGGACAGAATGGTCCAGCTGAAGGAGACATCTGATGTGAACCTGGCACCACCGCTGGAGGAACGCCGCCAGCTTTTCTGACATCATGGGACAATCCAGTCTCTGCTGGCCAGAGATCAGTGGCTTGGGGCTAGACGGGCAGAAAATAACCCCATGAGTTTAAGGAGTCCTGTTTGTTTGTGTGTGTTAGGGAGTGTGTGTGTGTGTGTGTGTGTGTGTGTGTGTGTGTGTACTACAGACTACTAGATGGGCATGATAAAATGCTTATAAAATATAAATGAAATACGTCTCTTGTTAACTACTGTATAGGGAAAAGTAAGAGGAGGCAGTCATTTACTCACCTGCAATCTGCTTTGTTACATTTGCATTGCGTGCTGTTTGCCTCTCTGTGTGTGTGAGTGTGTGTGTTTGGGCGTGTCTGCGCGCCGGTTTAACATGTCTGCATCAAGGTGTATGTGCCGCCATGGATTTATGAATACATAAACTAAGGTGCACCACCGGTTTTGCATGTGTGTTTCCTACTGTCACGTGAATGCGCGTGCGTGCCTGTGTGCGCGTGCGTGCCTGTGTGTGTGTCAGAGCAGTGTCATTACCGCAGGAAGCGCCTCTTTTTTTTCCCCTTTTTCTTTTCTTTCACGCGCTGGAACCTTCCCCTCGTGCTGTGTGTGTGTGTGTGTGTGTGTGTATGTCTGTGCGTGGGTGTGTGTGTGTGTGTACACTAAGGGCGTGACCCGCTGCTTGCCCCGGATGAGTCAGCCAATCAGCATTCCTGGATGGATGGCAGCGCACGAGCCGCGCATCGATAGCAAAGGAGACAGAGTGCATTAAGACATGCGCGCGGCGAGTATCTGCGACTTTACAGGGGTATAAATCATTACAAAGAGGACACAAGCACGCGCGGGTATTAGTGACCAAACACGTGCTCATACACACACACACACACACACACACACTCTGTCACACACACCTCTCTCTCTCTCGTTCTCCGCTATACACTTTATAGGTATGTATGTCTCCCTCAACCCCGGGCTGCTCGCTCCACCCTCAGAGGACAGGCTGGTTGGCCCAGGAGGAGGGGTTAGCGGGGCGGGAGGGGGGAGAGAGAGGGAGGGAGGGAGAGAGAGAGGGAGGGAGAAAGAGAGAGAGGGTGCTAGGAGCAGCCGGAGCTCAAATTCATTTTCCTGCTGGAAGGTGCTGGGGGCGCAGCACATTTCACATTTCAGGAGCCCTCTAACGTGACGCACAGGGATCCAGGACGCGCATGGCTATCAAATGGATTTCTACCCTGACACACACTTGTGAACGTCAGCACCGCGGGGACCATACAGTCACCAGGCACGCAAAGAACTTGGACAAACCTTGCACAAGTTCTTTGTCACACTGACAGAAAAGCTACCTGGGTTGTTTTGGGTTTTGCGTGTGTGTCTCTGTGAGTGTGAGGGTGAGTGAGTGTGTGTGTGTGTGTGTGGCAGGCAGGCAGGCAGGCAGGCGCTTTGATATTTTTACCTGCTGCCCAGTTGAGTCACACACACGCTAAGTGACACCCGCAGTGAACGGCGGGGACTCGGCTGTGACAGCGCGGAGGATGTGATTATAATTTTGGGGGGGAATTCTGACACGTCTGAGGAGGAGCGGAGATCAGTAAGTGCGCTTTACTCAGAATCCTCATTCAATACTGACTAATATTCATATTTACACGACTGCTGCTGCCGCTGCTACCCGTCCCGTCTGTTATCACGCGTAATTCAGTGGACTGTAGACACTCAAAGTTGACACTCACTTAGTGTTTGAATAGATTTGTTTACTGACCAATCTAGGTCATCTCTCTGTTTCCTCTGTGTCGCTCCTCTTTCCTTACAGCACTAAAGTGAAACTACACATATTCGCTATATTTGTATTCCGTCTTCCCGTCACTCTTCATACATTTATTCATCCGGACTCGCCGTCTCTGCCCCAGAATCACGGTCTTATTGCTATTCTTAGTGCCGCGTCTGCAAAAACTCCAGTAACTGCAGCGTGGTTCTCCTTATTAATGGGTTTTGTCAAAATGATATGATACGTCTGTCATCAAATAACCGCAAACAAAGAGAGTAGCTTCCTCTGGAGAGCACACATCCCCATTCAAACTGTATGACTGTACACTTTTTATGGTCTGGGCGAATTAATGTTTTTGCAATCTGGCAGATTTCCAAAACGTTTCTCCTTAACATTTACATTCTGCAGTCTGGTGAACATTTCTTACAACTGCTCATCAATAAAAGGCCCCCTTGGTTTTATTCCATTATATGAATTCTGGCTTCTATCTTCCCCTTTAATCGACCTTTAAACTCTCTGATCTGCAGTCTGTAATTTTAATCTCTTTCTGCCTTTGTAAAGCTCTGAATTGCCTTTAAGTGTGTTAGAGAAATACTTTGCTCTTGCCATAAAAATGAAATAAACCCTATTTTGTATTTATTTGAACTGAATGTACAACACTGGGGTGTAGTAATGGAATGTATTGAATCTTAATGAATTCATCAAGCATGTGTGGCCTTTTTAAATTATATGTCATTGTCATATTCCAGTATATCAGGTCAGACACAAGTGACTGCGTTCCGAGGTGCAGCCGTATTAAAATGCGTACGTTCCTGTAACTTGTCCTCCTTGGCTGTGCTCAGGAGTTCATGTGATCTGCTGGTGCATGTAATGTTAATGGACTGTAATGGTGACGGCTCTCCTGTTTTGTCACAGAGAAGAGAAGCAAAGCACAGCGGGGAGAAAAGGACACGCGTGAGAAAGCTTACCATGCACTGACAACAAGGTGAGCCACACACACACACACACACACACACACACACACACTCTCACACTCGCCTTGGGGTCCTCCTTTTATGTGCGTGCGTGTGTGTGTGTGCACACATCTATGTTTCCATTTGAGTAGTTTTCGGTGTCTATGTCCTGCCCTTATTTTAAAAAGATAAATCAAGCGTCTGTACATGGTGAGCTCAGGTGCTGTTTTTATTGTAAATACTATTGCTCATCTTCAAAGATCACTGTTTGTTGACATATTGGCTGGCTTGAGGAATGTCTGAACAGCTCATCATTTCTAATAAAAATGGACAAAAGGTCGCTCACGCTGTGTGGCGGTTGGAAGTGCAAATTCCCCCAAATGCATCCCCATCGTCGTGAAACGGAGAACTTTGCCTTTTGCTTTTGCACAAGCTGCCTTCCACACCTCGAGTGAATCTGTGTAGTGTGGCAGTTTAATCAACAAAGTGCTGTATAGAAACATTGTTATTGTGATTGAGGACAGGAAGCTGTTTGCATCCCCGTGTGCCTGAGAGATATTTTTCCATTCATCGCATTTCCTTTTTTTTTATTTGGCAGCGTACGTACGGTATGTATAAGATGAAGACTCCCTTGAAAGTTCCATCAGGAAAAATCATCATCATCATCATCATCATTACAATTATTTTCATGCTCTATTGGGTCTGATCTCTGACAGGGATCCTTTCCACGTTCACCTCATCATGTGGCTTGGATCTGATTGTATCAACAGCAAACTGTCAGGCGCGTCGTTTCAGCCAATGTGGTGAACGTGCAGCTCTGAATGCTCGGCTTTCATACTGACTGTAGTTTGTAATATGAAGAATGAAGAGTAATTGTTTAGGGTGTAACACCGGTTGGTTGTGTGCTAGTTAATGACACACGAATACTTGATGAGTTTTTGTTTATGCTATGTAGGCGTTGGTTGTGTGCTAGTTAATGACACACGAATACTTGATGAGTTTTTGTTTATGCTATGTAGGCGTTGGTTGTGTGCTAGTTAATGACACACGAATACTTGATGAGTTTTTGTTTATGCTATCTAGGCGTTGGTTGTGTGCTAGTTCATGATACATAACAAGAAAAACAGCCACTGGTCTCCTTAACAGGCTTTATCAGTGCAGATAAGGAGACTCGGAGCTTCCTCAGCACCGAGTGGCTCTTCTGTTATGGAAACAAACTCTCGTCAGTGTTTGTAAAAACAGAACTTTAGGAAGTGCTGCACACGCAGGAGAGGTGATGAAATATGGGCAAGTAATGACTGTATCAGTGTGTGCAGTGATGTGTGGTCCCGCATGATTAACGTTTAATGGGTTGTCTGGGCAAGAGCGTAAAAGAACAAAGTGTGTGCATTTATAGCCGGGGTAGTTATGGAGTAAACAATGCAGAGTACAACCTGCAGGGACAAAGGAATCATAAATACAAAGCAGTGAATCGGAGTTTTAATGAGTACAGCGGGTGCCGTCACGTCTCCAGAAGGTGAAAAGCTGCGTGTCATTGAATCGACTCAGGTGGGCGATCTTATGCTGCGCGTGAGATCGTGAATGAAGATCTCATTTGTGATGTGGGCAGGAGCTCGCAGAGGAAAGGTTAGCAGTCTCTACTTTATCATGCAGATGAAACGCTGCACAGGCCGACATGTGGCACCACATGACTCACCCAACGCCGCTATTGTGTAAGTCTCTATTGATCAGTATGCAAATAAAGTCTCTTGTTATTCTAAGGAAGGCAGCAAAGAACATTAAAGCACATGTATATCACACTGTGCGACCCTAATGCTACGCTCGGTTGGCTCAGCTAAGATGCTGATTGCAGGCAGGCCAGGATGATCCGGCTTCCTGCGGCCCACATCAATCAATGAGGATGATAATTGAAACTAAAAGGAATAACAAGCCTATCAGAAAGTGTTTCCTCTGCAGGTTTTATCTTGAATGACAGGGCAGGATAGGAAAAGGAGAGACGGTGGGCGGATGAATGTGAAAAATCAGAGAAAGTAGCAGGTGAGGGGGGAAAAATGGAGAAGAAGGGGAAGAAAGGCAGATTAAAGGTGGAAATTAGTGGCAGGTTGTTGTGTGTACTCTGGGCGGCTAACGAGGACTGAAAGGTCCACGGTAATGAGCGAGGGTCAGACCTGGTCAATGGGAACTAATCAAGGGAGCGACACACACACACACACACGCACAAGACAGGCAGGGCAGTGATGGGTCTCTCATTAAGTTTGGATTATTTTTCCAGACTTTGCTCCCGGGGCTGAAGCACCTGTTTGTGCGCCACCACCGCGTCCACCGCCTCTTTCATCTGGACGGCTATTATCCGTCCTCTGCCACCTCCGTCCTGCCCTGTCTGTCCACCCTGACACCAGCTGACACACAATGTGGATCTAAATGTCCAAATTTAGCCCCGGCATCTTGAATCGATTCACTTTCACCTCATTGTGTGGAAGGCGGATCAATTGTTTGTTATTTTCGGAAAATTCCTTGTCATGCAAAGCTTCTCATTTGCATTATAATCTCCCATCGTTTCAATGGAGCTTTTGCTAGAAAAGGAGAGGAAAAAAAATGTTTTCATACCACAGAAAATGGAAGAGACAAAACTTGGAACAGGCTATATTTTTCAGTTTCAGTTCCCAACGTATGTTTTCTATTTTGATTCAAATATTATTTTTTTCCCCTGTCTCTGTCTATAAAAAACACTTTGTGGCCCAAAGTTTCTCTCATCCAGCCCCTCCCTGAACAAGGTTATAAGATTAACAGTGAAAAGCTCCGCCCCTTTCCTGTCTCTTGCCTTGTGATACCTGTATGATGTCCTGTACAAACTGTACGTAGAAAATAATCAGACTAGCACACGATGAGGTCACCCAAATTTATATTCTGTCACACACAACAACACATCTGCGTCTGCTGTGGTTTGCTGCTGTCGCTCTCTTCGTCTCCTCTCTGTCTTAATTCACATGAACGTTACACAGCCTGGTTCTCTTTATGGTTCTAGTTCTCTTTTCTATCTTTGTCCTTTCCTCTCTCCCCCTCCCCTCTCATCTCCATATGGCAGCGTGTCACACACATGGACCCATGTAACCGTGACACTCTGTCTTCACTCGTATCCCTCTGTTACAGGACAACAATTATAAATCAGCGATAACCTGTACGAGGGCGACTGTGCGGGCCGCCGGCTCTGCTGCGTCGCCTCACCTTTGTTTCGTTACGCACCTAATTCACATGTGTATCACATTTCCACGGTCTCATTATTGTTTCTTTCCTTTCTCTCTTTCTGCTTCTTTCCTCCCCTCCTCGCTGTATAAAAAACAATCCCCAAAATGTCCCCGAACTGCACGCTCGCCGTCCTGTCAGACGCTTTCTTTAATCAAAATATTCAATAGGATAAATGTGAAAAGCTGAGAATGAAGAGAAAAGCATGGCAGCTTACGTCCGCATTTCATCAGATAAGTGCGTTCCTTTAACATCTCCACTTTGTTATCTCAAGTCAGAGTCACTTTGATAAAAATAACCAAATAATACTTCATTTTGACAAAATAATGAAAAAGTCATCATTCCCTTAAACGGCTTTTTGTGTAATAGCTTTTGGCAAATGATAATCAATGCAGATGCTTTGAATACCTCAGGGTTTAGTGGGATTCTGACACTCTTGCAGACTGCAGTTGGATCTCTGCATAGTTGGCACATCACATCTAGTAGTTTGTCAAAGGAATGACCAAAACATGTGTGAACAGTGAGAAAAGACGGCTGAGATGTTGAAAGATGTAAACGGCCGGTTGCTCCAGTGTTTCCTCCTGCGCTTTAACTACCTGTTTGTGTTTTCCCCCGAGGCGCCCCGTGTGTGGAAAGAGGTATAGGATGGAGAGGACTTGAAAATAGATGGTGCCACACTGGTTTTTGCCTGCAGCGAGGAAAGCAAAAGGAAGAATCGACTCAGTCATTAATCAGAGTGAAAGCTTTAAAGTAAAGAGAGGAAGCAATGTACTGCACTAACTACTAAAAGCAGCTCGCAGTCCATCCAGCATGAGGAGATGGAACAATTTGCGCTATACGTTAAGTCGATGGGACAGATGGGAAACCAGCGCTGTTCCGAAAAAGCCTTGACGCGTAATGCACTCTCAGAAAACCCTCTGTGTGTAAAAACGGAATACATCAAATCAAAGCCCAGCGCACGTCTGCAGACATTATTTACCTTCTCAATGTAACTTCGGTTCGAGGAATTGCCTCTGAGGACAGGAAACGGCGGTGCCAGATGTTTTACTCTGTGCGTGGGTCTCCTGTTGTGGAGCCATTGAGCAATTTGAAGACCATCCATCTTGATTTCTTGGATGCGCGAGCCATGCAAATGAGACATGAACATATTTGGAGAAAACAGTCAGTGTCCTTGAGGATTTCAGGAAAAAACGGGAGCTCGTTCACAGTTTCCAGCCCGTGACTCTGAAGGAGGCGCTGGACGGACGTTTGTGAGTCCTTCCTCTTCCCACAGACACAAGAACCCCGTCTCACGCCTGAAGAATAGAAAACCATTTACTCACTTTTGGTAAAGTCTATTAAAGGATTTAATCTCCTTTTCACTCTAAGACAATGAATTCATTAATCAGGACCCACCGGGGTTAAAGAGTTATTAATACAAATCTGCACAGGGGCATAATGTTAAATTATAAATTAGTCACACCAGCATATATAATATAATAATATATATATAATGTAATTATTTCAAGGAGACAAAAAGGCTGCGGGAGCACAAAGGAGCCTCTCATGAGTTATAATTGCAGCGGAGGGCAGAGACAAAGAAGGGCCAAGAGATTCCAGGATGAAAAAAGAAGGCCTTGTCTAACCTCTTTAATTAAAAAAAGAAGAAAAAAAACAAACAGATCATACGTGAGAGTATTACTAACTTTGATCCAAGGACACGCGCTCGGACCTCTGCTCCGGGTCAAACGTACCGGAGAGTTTAGAAACACACACGTTTGGCTTTTGATGTTTGACGCATGTCGTCGCCGCCGTATGACCTGATGTGATGGTGATGACATGTTGGACTGTTTGGGTTCTGTCTCTGTCTCACGCTGCTCTGAATATGGAAGGTTCTCACTAGATTGGATTTTATCAACGTATCAACTTTCTACATCTCAGAATCAAAAGGATCCAGGTCGGCTCTTTGGCTGAGAATAACAGAAAACACCAAATAGCAGTTTACTTTCACCTAACTTTGTTCATTTGGCTTAAAAACACTTCAATAAAATGGATAAATACAGTAAAAACAACCAGCTGCTGAGACGAGGTAATGATTAACTGAAGACAAAACAAAATTGACAGTAAAGAAAACCAAATGAATTGATTGTAACTGTTTCCAGCCAGTCGCACTCTCTCCGACTGTGTCACCTCAAATAGCACAGTGACTCCCCCAATAGGGATTATGGAGGAATTTAACCCTTTGTGCACACTGAGGGACGCCCTTTTAGGCCTTTTTTCAATTAAAGTAAATATACAACATGTGTTATCTGCTTAGAATAAGAAGACGCAGGATATTTGTGTTTACGCTTCACCACCAGGCTGTTTCTCCTAAATCCTTTGCTTACCGGGTCTCGCCTCAGTTAATACAGGGGCAGGGGGGCCGGGGTGTGTGTGTGTGTGTGGGGGTGGGGGGGGGGGGGGGGGCATCACTGTGTGGCTGCTGGGGCCTGACCTGCTCTGCTGCTAGAAGACAGACAGACCCCAACACACACACACACACACACACACACACACTCACACACACACAGATTTAGCTTTTTGAAGTTTGGACTTTGTGTAGCCATCTATGTCCACGTCGCGGTCTTGATCCAGAGGAACTGAGGATTTGCTGGTTGGATTTAATAAAAACGGTTCTGCTCAGCTTCTCTTCCTTTGACCTGCTGATTTAGCGTCACGCCGGGCAGACAGGTCCAGCTGGCCCGGCCCGTCACGCACTCGGCCCAATGCATTCCTCTGGCACGAGCTGGCGTGTAGCGTTCACTGTACGTTTGGGCCCGTGTTATCTCTCCGACGCAGCAGTGACTAAGCTATCACAAGCAAATTGGCCATTAAGTCCCGGTGGAGTAGCGGGAGGAACCTTGTAAAGTCTTGCTAGTCTCACTCAACCGCACTATACTAGCGCGACTTTTTTAATTCTATTTTTAGAGAGGCGGAAAATTTCCAAACACAGATTTGTCGTGTCGTAAACGGCTCCTGCGCACAACCACAATCAATTCAGCATCAACCCACTCCCCCTCGGCTTTAGTGTCACATCTGACCTCCTCTTTCTTTGTCTTATCTTCCCTTTTCCACTTTCCAGTTTCCTCTTTCTCTCTCTCTCTCTCTCTCGTCTCTCTCTCGCTTCATGCACCTCATCGCTCTTCTTTCGCTCCCCTCCCTTTCCTCCCGTTCTTTCTTTGATATGAAGTTTATTTGATCAAGTCGGCACCGAGATCACCACAACTCTCCCTTAAATTGTCGCGTCCATCCCCATCAATTTGGTTCACGCCCGGCGGTATTTATTTGTAAACGAAGGAAAATAAACTGATATCTTATTGAGATGAAGAGGGAAGCAGAGCCGGAGGAAGAGGAAGAGGAAAGAATGCCTGCATGCGTACGAGGGTGCAAGACGGAGAGTGGGAACCAAAACAAGAGAAAAGAGGAATTTATGGGGGGAAAGAAAGGGATGAGAGAGATTATGAGAGAGGAGGTGAAGGAGTAAGCAGGGTGGGATCCTGAGGAAAGAGCTGTCGAATGGACTTTGGGGAGAGTATGAAAAGGAAAACAAACGGGTCTGGATGTGCGTCAAACCGAGCTGTAACCTCTGAGAGATGAACAAACAGACGCTGAGAGGATTATTTAAAATATGGACACGGCGCCAGAAAATGCAACATTCTCACGTCAGCCTCTGCATACCATCTCTGTCTGACTGGATCTCCCTCTGTTCTGCTAGCGTGTATCCGCTGCAATAAAATATGGGGGACAAACACCCTTTTAAAAAGAAGATGCAACACTAAATCACTGTGTATCCTCAATAAAAATAAAGTTTTTTCTTCATTTCTTAAGGGACAAAGTTCGTCAGCTGACAAACGCTTCTGATCTGAACGTGTGATTGTTCCAACAGGGCATCGCTCCAACATCCCCGCAAACTGCTCTTTTTACCAACAACAAGAGGTTATTAAGTCGTTTCTCACATGACCACTTCTGTGTTTCAGGAATGGAAAGCATCAGTGCCGACGCAGACTGGGATGGGTTAGCCCCTTCCTCCCTGGCAGCCGGCGGGCCGACCAACTTCACTCCCTCCCTGTTTGTCTCCGAGCTCAACACTTTCAACTCTTCTCACAGCGGCGGCTCGTTGTTCGACCTCTTCCCCGATAATGGATCCACCATCACGCCCCACACGCTCCCGCCCCGCGTGAGGGACTTGGGCCTGGCCCGGGCCGAGATCGCCGTGCTGTCGCTGGTGCTGGCGCTCACCACCCTGGGGAACGGCTTTGTGCTGTGGGTGCTGCTCAGGAGGAGGAAGCAGAACGCGCCCATGCACGTGTTCATGGTCAACCTGTGTGTGGCTGACCTGGTGGTGGCGCTGTTTCAGGTCAGTTGCTGGCGCGGTTACAGGGACGTAAAATGGAACTTTGAGGATTAACTCGGTGAATGGTGCTTTGAGGATTAGGGAAAAAAAGGGAAGTTTATTTGAATAGAAGACAAAAGGCTGGTGAAGCAGCTCGGTGAGGCTCGTGGGTTCTGCTCTTGTCATGCAAACCTCCACTTTACTGTCAGACAGTGTTTGTATGGGTCTATTGTGAACAAAGTTCCCCTTTGGCAGATCATTTTTCCTGTCTGCAGATGTTTTCAGGTTTCTGAGTGTATCCCTCCTGCCACACGGTGACATTTCGGAGCGTAAAACTCAAACTTTAAAGGTGATATCTGATCCCAGGATGTTACCTTCTCTCAAACACGGCAACGGATCTGAGTCCAATTCGATGTCAAGTGAGGTAACAAAGGGAAATACAAATCCAGGTGTGAATCCAGGAAACATGTTCTAGTTTTATATGATGCACACGGACGTTCTGCCCTGTTCCTGTAGCCGGGGTCTAAAATGGGACACGTGCGCCCGCTGAGAGCTTTCTGGAACAGCACTGCTACTTTAATATGACTCACCGCTGCCTCTGTAATTATGATTTATTGTATTTACTGCCTGATATGCTGTCTAATACTACAAACGTTGGTCATAAAATTACCATTGTGTTGAGCCAACACCCGACAGGCTCCACAACAATAAAACCAAACACCGATTGCAGATCTATTATATTATCTCCCAATGTGTTTTAATTCTGTCCAGCACGCCGCACGCAGGGAAAGGTTTTAATTACTGTCAAAAGCTTTTGAGGTTTTCTGCAGGGAGCTAAGAATAGCAACATATTTCGAATGTAATTGGTCGTTTACTTTGGCAGGAGCATTGACAGGTTTTTTGCTCTTTTTGTCCCCCAGGTCCTCCCTCAGTTAATATGGGACATCACAGAGAAGTTCCAAGGGCCGGACTTTCTCTGCCGCTCGATCAAGTACTTGCAGATTGTGGGCATGTTTGCGTCCTCCTACATGATAGTTGCCATGACGGTAGACCGGCACCATGCCATCTGCTGTCCGCTGCAGGCCTACCGCGGGGGGTCAATGTCCCGCTGGAACACCCCCATCATGGTGGCCTGGGCTTTGGCACTGATCTTCAGTTTACCGCAGGTAGGGAGCAGCACACAGACGGGCTCATGTAGGAAAGGAGAGCTCTGCAGGCATTCACACCCTGATCCTTTAGTAGAACTCAAGATGTTGTCCTATTTTTAGCACCGTGAGGTCATAACAGTTCACTTAATGGAGGAGGAAAGTGACAGTCATGTCTGCGGGTGTGCTGACCACCCTCCCTTTGTCTGCTCTGTCAGGTGTTCATCTTCTCTCGCTCTGAAATGGCTCCGGGAGAGTACGAGTGCTGGGGTCACTTTGCCGAGACGTGGGGGTTGAAGGCTTACATCACCTGGATGACGGTGTCTGTCTTCGTCCTGCCCGCGGTTATTATCACTATCTGTCAGGTAAGACTGGTCGAGCTGGATATCCACTCAGTATGGGATGATTCACCGAGCGTACACGCAGCAGGCAACAGTATCCAACAACGGAGCGTGTGGCATGAATAGAATTCTGTTTTGTTTTCACGGTGTTCGCATTTGGCATTGTGTGATAACCAATGGGGGTCTGTGGTTGGTGTCATGCAGCATCCCAGGGAGGACAGGCTTTCTGGGCTGGCTCCCATTGGAGCCACTGCTCTATTTAGAGAAAGATATTTCTAGGGTCACAGCTATTTCCCCTAATTAACACAGCACTTTGGAGGACCACTGCTGAGACTGCTGCTCAGAAAATCTGCCCACTCTGAGAACCTCCTGCCAGGGGGTGGAATGTACCCGATCTCTGCCAAACATAGAATCCGTGACCTTTTTTCATTATCAGATTTCAAATCAAGAGGCCTCTTTAGACTTTGGACATTTTAAGGGGTGTGATCTACGCTCCCCGATAGGAATTCAATTAATTCTGAAAGGTTCGATTGACTCAGCCGATCCTGTATCGCATGCTTCACTGACACAAATTGTGCGCCGTAGTGGATCGGATTGCAGCGTCATCAGGTAATGGCTCCTCTGAGAATGTTTCCCTGGCACACCTACTCTAATATGAAGCTATTATAAAGAGGATCAAACAGGAGGGCAGGAGAGGAGAGTTTGGCACCTTAACACTTCAGAAACCAGCACAAATGGCCACAAGGTTTAAATCTCTTAAATTATTATTTCAGCTGTTCAGGAGAATGTAAGCAATCATTTTCCTTGCAATGAAATTATATGGGAGCCAGTGTGATTTCAAGAAAAGAGGGTTATTTAATAAACATGCGGGGTTATGGTCCCTGGTGAACGCCAGCTCTGTCTCACTCGCTCGTCAAATTTCCTGTCACTCTCAAATATGCACAGTCCAGTAAAGGAGAAATGCAAACAACATTGTCTCTAAATAGCACAGAGAGCCATGCCAGTGATGAATTCTCAGGCCCCCGGGTCTCTGACGACGTGATCAGCTGTGTTATCACTCCAGATCCACTTCTGCTCATTCATGGAAATCACATCTCTTTTTTGTTTCAGATCCGAATTTTCCGGGAGATTCACAATAACATCTACCTGAAGTCGGAGAGGGTGGTGATGTCCGAGCTGAAGAAGAAAAACGTCCTCTTCAGATTCCGCAGGTTTAAGAAGGACGACGATCGGAACAGGGACAGGGGGAGACGGGCGTCCGGAGGCGGGGGCCGGGACGGGAGAGGACCGGTGTTAAAGGGGGCCAATAACAACACTTCAGGTTCCCATAACAACACCCACAACAACCAGGAGTGCTACGACTATGTAACGTCCACGGTTCAGTACAGCAGTTGCCGGGATGAAAATGACGCAACAACAACAACAACAACAACAGCAACAGCAACAACAGCAACAGCAACAGCAACAGCAACAGCAGCAGAAGAAGCGTTAGCACAGCAACAATCTCTGAACGGCAACGATTGCCAGGAGACGTACACTTGTGAGATGACCTCAAACTACTCACCGCGCTGCTCTCTTGACTATGTCCCCCCTCAACCCCCCTCCGCTCCCCCGCCCAGCATCACCAAGGCCATGTCCAAGACAGTGAGGATGACTCTTGTCATTGTGCTGGTCTACACGGTGTGCTGGGCCCCCTTCTTCATCGTTCAGCTGTGGGCCGCCTGGGACCCCTCCCCTCCAGACCAAGGTTAGTGCCAAATTAGCCGCCTGGGAATTGAAAACATGTGGCAATGCGTTACACATGACGGCAGCTCAATTCCAAAGGGGTCCTGAGAAGATGGATTGTGTGTTACCATAGTTACACACGCAACACGTATTTACTGTAAAGAATGGTTCCTGTGAGAGTGATAAATTATGAAAATCCACAGAGTTAGACGTAAGCGGGTGTTTGAGCGAGGCTGGGTGGGTCGGGGTGTGTATGGGAGGAATTCCACGCATGTCTACACGGCTGAGGAAATCCACCAACCGCTCTCTCTCTCCTACAGACATGACATACATCTACTTATTAGGACTTATCATGTCTCAAAACGGGTAAAAACACGCGGATCAAATGTTTTTAACTGGAAACAGGAACATGGCAGGAGTCGGCATTGTGTCTGAAAGAACAACATTTCCCCCCGGCGTGTTTTTTGGACTTGACGTATCAAGTGGCACAAAAAACGATTCAATATTCAAGGCAAAAACAATTGCAACAGAGGAGCAGAGAGTGCTGGATGTAGAGCGTGCCACCTATGTAGAGGGGAAAACCCCCAGCAGATGCTTGTGGAGTAACCTCTCTCTGCAAGTGGATCACATTATTTGTTTTTCTGGGGTTGGGCCTGATCGCTCTCTGCACAGTTGCGTCCATTCAATTTCCCCCCTCCAAATGCACAAACCCCATCTGTTTTGCTCTCCAGGCAGCCAAAAACAAAAGCTAAACGATCGGATTTGGGTTCGGTTTAAAAACAACAACCCCCCTGATCAATGCCGTTGTCAATCTCTCCCTTATTATTCCGAGTACACCTCGGCCCAGCTCTGATGTTTTAACAGTGAGGGAAACACAAGGTCAAAAACAATATTTGTTTTGACCCAAAACCAGAGAGCTCTGGAGGACATCTCTGGCCCTCCGAGCGTTCTGGCAGGAAAACAGCGTCTGTTGATGTCTTTACTGGCAGGGTAGCGCGGCCTTAAGTTGTTCCTCATTGTATGGACAGACTGACAGGGTGTCCTCTGATCTGGAGCTCAAGACAAACACCAGAGGCCAGTAAATAACCTGTTTATGTCACCTGCTGCTCCTGCTGCTCCTGCTGCTCCTGCTGCTGCTGCAACCAGGCCAGATGTTGACATTTCATCAACAAAGGTCTGTGCCAAGCAGCGTATGCACAGAGATCAAGCACGCACACACACACACACATACACACACATACATATAAACACCCGCACACACACACCCAGGGGAGGAAACGTAAGCGTCAACACACACGTACATGCATACACAAAGCGTGTTCCCGTATAGATACAAGTATGCATTTGGCCTTCGGGGTCCTGGCAGGGAGTTTCTATCCTCCCCTCACACACACACACACACACACACTCACACACCAAACAGATGTACGCACATACACATCCTGTCCACACACACCAACGTAAGCAGGGATTTGGTATCAGCTCTGCGAGTTTGAAATCTCTTTGCACTCGTTTATCTTTTTCATTTGGCAGCAGAGGAACAAGCATTTTTGTAGTTATTATATAAAACTCTTATTCTTAGCAGGAGGAAACAGAAAAGGGAAGTACGTAAGGGTTTGTCCCACTGGGATATTTACAACCTTGTTACTATTCCTGAAGGGAAATACATTGTAAAACAATAATCATGCCTTGGTTACCGTATAGCTGCGCTGGACGCTGTGTGTGTGTGTTTGTGTGTGTGTGTGTGTGTTTAGATTCAGAGCAGGGGAACAATGTGATGCAGATTGTGATCATCTCTCTGCATCACTCCAGCCATCCAGGAGGAAGTCGGCTCCCCGCTGGCTGACTAATGAACCTGTGTGTGCATGTATGCGTGTTTAGGTACGCTCCTTTATCTTCCCTTTGAGTGTGGCGTGTAACGCTGCGCCGCTCGCCATAGGCTCACACTTTTGTTTGAGTTATTCTTCCTTTCTGGGCTCTCTCTCTCTCTCTCTCTCTCTCTCTCTCTCTCTCTCTCTCTCTCTCTCCCTCTGTCCCTCTTCTCCTCTCCAATTTGGAATGCCCAATTCCCTGTGCGCTGCAGTCCTTTCCGCTGTTGGTCCGGGAGCCGGGGGGGAGGTCAGCCATGTGCTACTGCTGCGGTTGCACCTGTGGGAGTTGAGCTATTCTCCCAGGCCCAGAAGAGACGTCACTATTGCAGCGACAAGGTCCGACCTCCCACTCGTAAACATAATCAATTCTGCACACACTGATTCACGGCCCGGCCAGTTGTGTCTCTACAGGGGGATGTGGACCAAACGTCCCCAGAGGCACCTGGGGAAGCGAGCACGTAGAATTTCTGGCAAAGCTCAACCGCTAAGGTCAAATAGGTTTGCTGTGAGTGAAAAACATGCTGGATGGGGTGTGGCCCCGATTACAACACGTATGACTGCTTCAACCTCAACCAGCGAGCGGCTCCTCCCTGCCTTGTGCTGCATTAGCCTTTAATGCACGTGTGTACTAATGGTTGTGTGTGTGTGTGTGTTCCCTACAGGTGTGGCCTTCACGATCCTAATGCTACTGGCCAGTCTGAACTCGTGCACCAACCCGTGGATTTACACGTTTTTCTCCAGCAGCGTGTCCAGAGAGCTGCAGAACCTGCTGCACTGCAGGACCAGAGCCAACCGCCGCGGCTCGCTCCCCGACGACTCCACCGCCACACACACCTCCACCACCAAGGACAGTCTGTACTGACGGGAACACCCAAGCACTCGCACACAGGCATGGTGGAAAAGACATGCATGGGCGCACGCACACACACCCGGTACAAAGGCATACCTCTGCTTTTGCGCACTTCCAGCATGGACCCCAGAGGACAAAGTGTCCTGACCCCCAACAGATGTTTGCAACAACACACGGCAGCTGTACTGTCAGCAGGATCTCTATAGGCATCACCTGTCCTCCACGCCCCAGATTTGGAGGAAGGGCGTCACTGGAAACGCCGACACTTCACTATAGAGGCATGTGGGGATACGCAGTGACAGCCAGGAACAGCCTCTCCGACGCAAAGTGGCTGTGAAGGGAAAAAGGAATGTCACCTTCACTAACTGTAAGATCCTGTGCACTGATCCAGATAAGAAAAGCTTTAAATCTCTTGCCCTGCTCAGACACAGCAGAATTGCAGGAATGCGAGGGGTGGATCGCTGCATTAATGGAGCTACGACACGCCTTGTGTACAAAGAGGCAGACGACACAGAGCCACGAAGAGAAAACTAGAGCAGCCGGCCCAGGCAGCGAGCGGGACGGGGGAGAGAGACGGCTGCCGGACAGGAGGAGGACAGGGATGTTACACAGGAGGAGGAGGAGGAGGAGGAGCAGCGGCCCCGGAGGAGGGATGAAGACAAAATCTAATAATGTGAAGAAACTTTGCAAAATCAAAGAAAGTGGATTAGAGACAAATGCTCAAGGCTGAATTCATTTTGACTAATAGGAATCCAGTTTGAAGGAACAATAGTGATTTGTTCCCCAGCTGGACAGAGACGGAGGAGGAGGAGGAGGAGGAGGAGGAGGAGGGAGCAGTGCAGAAGCCACTCCACCAGGAACTGGAATAACATGGATCGCTCAAACAGGCCAACAGAAGCACACACACACACACACACACACATACACACACGCCCTCATATACACGCGCGCGCACACACACACACACACACACACACGAATAAGCAGAAGTGAGAGAGGGCGTGGTAAATGTAGGAGAACACAAATGAACAATCCAGGTTTCCGGAACCCGACCGAGACACAATTATGTGATTCTATTTAATACAAACACAGCAATGAGGTACAGAAGAAAAAAAAAGAAAAGGACTTCCTGTCGTGTTCTCCTGATGGTATCAAACTAGAACATTGAGCAGAAAGAAAACAAGGAATGGGAAACACTCGACAGCATTCCATGTACATTGATGAATGATGTAAAGTATATTTATTGAAGTTCTAAAAAACTTAAGGCACATTAATATTACTATCTTGTGTAAGATAAGTGTTGAATGTAAATCACTCAACTGTAACGGTCCGATATATGTATCAGTAGAAAACAAGAAGATGTCCAAACCAAAGACTTTTTTTTATTGTTTTAAAGCTGTAGAACATGTTCAGGTCTTAAGTGCAGCGACGTCACCGAACAGAGGGGACGAGGAAGACGAGGAAGACGAGGGGCGGCGTGTGGGCCGGAGGGGAACGCTGGAAACGACTCCGTGTCAAACCAAGTGCCTGTAATGTCAGCGGACATGTCGGGGGGGTGGCGGGAGGGAGGGAGGGGCGGCTCCCGGGGGATGGGGGGGGCCGGGGGGGGCCGGGGTGGGGGGGGCCTCCCTCCCTGGATTAATCTTAGAATGATGTCAGCCAAGGTATTCTTAGACGGAGCCTGGTTCTATGGATACATTACACCATGAGCCACGTGTTCCCTCCTCCTTATTTATTATTGTATAAATGAGAGTATACATATTATATATATATATATATATATTATATTTCCGTTATTGTTACAGTCTTATGCTCATGTACATTTTGTTTTTATATCACATTTTTCCTGCATAAAAAAGGTTATGCCCCTCAACTGCATGGCAGACTGAACACCGTCATGTTGCTAGCATTTGTTTTTATAAGATGATTGTCTGAGCGTCCATGAAGGCGGCGGCGGCGGCGGCGGCGGCGGCGGTGGGCCTGATCACTCGTTGAGATTCTCTCTATGTTGGCCAAACGATCCTCAGATTAGATGTTCCTGGTCTGTGCGCTGTGTTCGCTCCTTTTTTTCCAGCCAGGTCAGCACTTCCTTCCACTTTAAAAGCAGTGTCATGCTAGTCTGCAGGACAATACCGCGACGCTTTCAAGGTGTCCCAGGAGCCCCAGTCTGGGTCGAAGAGAAGCCTCACCTCTTCCTCTCAGCGGTCGGGCTGTTTGGGTTTTCAGCAGGCCGCTTCCCCTAGACACAAGCCTCCTCTTTGATTTGTGGCCAAATCAAAGGCTACATCAACAATGTCACATGTCTTACGATGATGTATCAGGAAATAGATGAGCTTCTCCCTCAGCCCTCGGGGTGTTCGTGTAGTTTCCCTCTTCCCGTCAGGAAGTTGAGAGGTCGTAGGCTGGTCCTTCTCTGCTGCGAGGGCTAATCTCCACATCAGGCAGACCTCTCAGGTTGATGGGCGAGGCCAAATATAGCTTTACGGTGCATTATAATGTCTGTACGGCCATTAGGGCGCATTACGGCGACTAAATAATGAATGTGCTCTAATAAATGGAGGAATGACTGGCAAATACATTCTAAAATAAGACCCATTATTCCCCAGAATCTCGCCGTGTCTCTGTCTTGTTTCATGAGAATGGATGAGGGAGTAGTTATTATCGCCCGGGCAGCCATCATCCCTTCCTGTCAGAGCCCGTGATGGATGGGCTGGAGGTTAAGTCGCCGCTCGCTTTTTAATCTAGAAGCGCGCGTGCGTGTGTGTGTGTGTGTGTGTGTGTGTGTGTGTGGCGACCAGGTGTGGGTCGTCGTATCCTCGTGGTATTCAAGCTGAAGGAGGCCGACGTCTAAATTCAAGGTCACCTCTTCATTACAGCGGGACAGCACTTCCTGCCAGGCGGGCGGCTGTGATAGGATATTAGAGAAATAAACGACCCTGCTGTGCCGCTGTCACAAGGGCAGGGGAATAGGTGAACTCCCCTTTTCAAATCAATTTAGGGTCAGCCAAGGAGTGTATCCAGTGGCTCTGAGGGATGACGGAGCCCCCCGGCCTCCGGCAGAGTCGGTATAAATCAGCTTTGTTACACCGGGCGGCGTGTCAGTATTGCTTCACTCCGGAGCCCCGCAGACCCGATGACTGCTGCAGCTGCAACTAAGCTCATTCCGAGACGCCAGGAGGTATCTCACTGAGGCAGCGAGGAACTTACACAACCCAGCCCGAGCCCCGGCCCGAGCCCCGGCCTGAGCCCCGGGCCCACAGAGAGAGAGAGAGAGAGAGAGCCGGAGCGTCGGACTTACAATAAGAGGAAGCAAAAAAGAAGGGGGGAAAATAAAAACTGGGCAATCTGTCATCACTCTCTCTCCACAAGACAAAATTCCTCTCTGTGTTTCATTTTCTCTCCATCTCTATCTTTAAAAAACAGATCAGATTTTATTCCTGGACTATTCCTCACATAAAAGGCCTCCGCTGGCATTTACGTCCTTCTGCTGCAGCCGTTCTCATTCCAAATATAGCCATAGTTCCATTTTTACAGCTCGTATTCCCCGTCCCTCCTCACCGAATCCCACCTCACCTCGCTCTGCAGAGGCGTCCGCACCTCTAAACAACAACTCACATGACTTCAGACCACCTTGTTCTCGTTAGCGAGCAGCACTTTGCCGGGTGGTTGTGTTTACATCATAACAAGAACCTGTGATTTTAGCGAACACAGTAAAAAACAGGCATGCGGCGCGTGTGAGATGTGTGTGCGAGATGTGAGCCGTTTTATTGGCTCTCGTTTGACATTCTTGCACTGAATTTATGGCCGGCGAAGGTTTTGTAGAGATGAGTCTGCTCCTGCGAAGCTCGGGCCCAGGTGACGTTCTTGTTAAACATTGGTGTGAAATGTGTAGGGAATGTCTACAAAAACAGGCTTCCAAAGGGAAAACATGGCGGAAAAAACACACATCTTCTCCATATATGGCTGAGTCCTGACAGGCAGTTGTCTCTCTGACATGCAAAGCGGATTAAGGGATCCCCCAAACCGGACGGGAAGAGGGAGATAAGAGCGAAGCTGAGAGGCCCCGGAGCCGGCTCAGGTTTGATTCCCTCCTAACGCCGCCAAAGCCGTACGGATGAAGGAGCCGTAACGCCCGCTCTGACTGTACGTATACGTTCACCGCATGAGCAGAACAATAACATGTTATCACAGGGCGAGGAAGAGGAAGTCAGCGTGAGAAGATACTAGTCTAGTTTTCTGCCCAGCAGTGAAGACAGGTCAGGGTACAGACAGAAAGTGTGACTTCATGTGAGAATCATCTGTGCGACGCCAGTTTCCACATTACTGGATCTCCTTAAGCCTTTTGGTGTCTGCCCACAGTCTGTACGTTACACACCTCTGTCAAACCGGCTTTGATCTGCCTCACAGAGCACACACACACACACACACACACACACATTTACTACACCCAGATTCCTCATTCTTCATCTCCCAGTGGAAATATGTACAGTCTAAAGGAGACGGACACACACACACACACACACACGTTTGGATCCAAAGTTTGGCCCTCTGACCAAACAAGACGCAACAACACAACAACGAGAAGCCACAAAGTCGAACAAAAGCACTCAGTCTGCGCGAGGAAGAGGAGAACAAACTCTCAGCTGTTTGTTTAAACCTGTTTTGTTTGTTTGGATTCACGGTAACATCAGGAGGCGTTTCAAGTACCACTGGGAGTGAAGGGAGCACAGCTTGAGAACCGCTGGTCTGGATTCCTTTCTGGCCCTTTTGTTCCGTCATGGATCAGCGTGTGCAGTAACAAATCTTTATAATCGCGAGGAAAATGATACAAATCAGGAAGCATTTACTGAATAAACTTCCTTCATTCCATCTCATTGAAAACGTCTCCCTCTCCCTCCACATCCGCAATTATCTGTCCACTACAGGGACAGATTCCCTTTGACCCTTTGAACTGAATCCTACAAAGCCACTCTGAAGCCTGGTGTCAGCATGGGGGCTCTTCTTCTTCTTCTTCTTCTTCTCCTCTATTTGCTCATTCTGTTTACATCCTCGCCTCCCTCCAGCCCATCCCCACTTCCCACACTAATAGGTGACTGTGAGGGAGTGTCTGGACGCCCTCCAACCACTGTGTCATGTTTGAATTAACTCAACATTGCAATGACTCGATTGTTCCCAGGCCAAGGTGAGCAAAGACAAAAGCTGAGAGATGTGCTCACAGCAAAACGTGCCGCCGCCGCCGCCAAGAAGGCTCCAGGAGAGAGAGGGAGAGAGAGGGGGAGAGAGAGGGAGAGAGTTCACGTGTACTTTGGACGTTGGACGCTGTTAATGCGTGCGGGTCGTGTTACCCACACACAAACTTTACATTAGGCCCCTGGGAGCCAGTGAGAGGTTGCAGTTGTGCAGCACTGTATGTGCTCTATGTGCAAACACTGGATCAGGCCAAGGACAGGAATAGAAATGCCAAGTTTAAATCACTGTAATGAGCTCCATCACATAAACACAAGAGCGCTGCGAGTACATGACTGAGATGCTTGTAAAACACGTCACAATGGATGAAAAAAAAAAAAAATGTATTACTCTGGGTTTTATTAGCAATAAATGAGCGGCGGTGGTATAAAGCTGTTAAAATGAAGTGAAAGCTGCTGGTTGAAATGTGAGGCGGTTGGCCGGCTGTGGGTGCAGCCAGAGCAGCACAGCGATGCCACAGTGTGTTCAGCTGGAAGCACTGCACTGGAGTCAGGCTGGAGTCAGGCTGGAGTCAGGCTGGAGTCAGGCTGGAGTCAGGGAGCCGTTCACTGAGCTCACACACGGGCCTCGTTTACTCTTTATGTACACAGAGGAAGCTGGACATCACACCAGCTGCTGGTTTCCTGCCATCTCCAGAGCGTGGACGTCTGCTCGGCTATCTAGGAACGCCACCGACACACACGCTAGGCCAACTGCACCGATGGAAAACAGTGACCCAAGTCCGTGGAGGCCTGGGTCAGGACGGTCACGTGATCATGGGGTTTACGGCCACACGTTTCCTTCACAGCTGTAAATCAAAGCGTGGACGCCTGAGGCTCGCTCTTATTAAATGAGCACAAACACAATTAACTCCCAAATGATGAATCGCCCTCATTTTAATCTGCACGCTGCACATTAATCATACTTCTCCATGTGGAACTTGCCTGGAACTTTCTCAAATGGAAGCTGGCAGCGGAGGAGCTTCCATTACTTCACACGCCTGCATGAATACATCTCATCTCTGTGTGAGCGTCTGAGAAGCTTCACCACGCTTTGGTCATTTGACAAATATGAGGTCGAGCGAGCGACTGCTGAATCGTTTTCCCCTCGGCTCACACTAGCAACAAAGAGATTTATGTTTGACATGTGTTGCTATGGAACAAAAGCCATTAATCCTCCGGTCTGTTGTGGAGGAGAAGGAATTTGTGCGAGAGCTGGTCTGTCTGTCGGCCCGATCACACGATCACACACACACACACACACACACTGGAAGAAAAACATTTATTTATTCAAACAGACGGAACAAATCCCCCCGGCCTGCTGGGATCAGTGCAGCCACATTATTGATTGGAGATATTTCAGAAGCACGAGGTCGTCTTTCCTCCAGAGGACAGACGGACAGCTGATCCTGGACACGGTTCAGAGCAGCACCAGAGTGTGTGTGTGTGTGTTGGTGTTTAAGGGTTTAATAAGGATTCTTTTATTAGTCTGGGGTTTTTACAAAATAACAAAATCTGTAATAAAACAAAATCAGGACAAAATGTTTTTCTGTAAATTGACGAGACAATCAAACTGACACAGTCTGAATAAGGAAGTACAAAGATGCTCCTCCTCCTCCTCCTCGTGCTCCTCTTCTGAACGCTGTGATGGGGGGCAGCACTGTTGCTCTGCCACAGTGCTGAGTGACGACGCTGCTCCTCCGCCAGAGTTCAGTCTTTAGGTCGTGAGTGGGGACAGAGTTCATGCCTGGATGGTGCTCTTAGCGCTGAAGGCCAGGTAGTAGAAGAGGATCCCTATGAGGGCGGCCACCACCTCAGTGGACACCCACGGGCCGTTCCAGGCACCCTGGGGTGAGAGAGACATGGAGGTGAGAACAGAGATCCTTCCAGAGGAGCAGGAGATGATACTGAGCCGCACAGCCGGGCCTGATGGTTCTGTTCTAAGGCTGAAGGAAGCAAACGTCTTCGCATCCTCAGATTACCCCTAAATCCAGATTTCATTCCTGCACGAGTCGAGTCAAACCGCCCATCAATCATAGAGGGTACTTAACTGTGGAGCCCTGACCGTCTGAGGTCTCTCACACACACACACACACACCGCCAAAATAAAAGCTTAAAGGAGAAATCCACCTTAAGGCCGAGCTGAAGCTGAGCAGTTAAGACTCTGGACCGCAAAGTTTAAAGTCTGGGAACCAAAGAGGAGAAGAAGAAACGTCTCCCAGGGAGCGAAGAGTTAAACAAAGCAACAAACTCCTCAGCTCACACAGGAAGTCACTTTGTTCCCTTCACTCTAAACTGTGTGGGCTCCAGCTGTCAATCACAACATAGGATCAATCAATAGACTGACTCATCACACCACACACACACACCCACACACACACACACAGCTCTGTGTTCACACTCACCCTGTGATCGATGTTGACGGAGAAGAGAGGCTCGATGGCGTTCACGTCTTCATTGTTCCTCTGAGCCTGGAATGAAGAAGAGCGAGGTGTCATTAAGTATGAATGACATGGGGAGGCAACGGCCCGAACACACACAGAGTCACACACACCCACACACACACTCACCTTGCGCAGGGAGCTGTAGGACTCCTCGTCAAAGAACTTGACCTGGTATGTTCCTGAGCTGGCCTGTTTGTGAGGAAGACTCCAGGACACCTGAGGAGGAAGACAGCCAGATGATGATGAGTGTGTGTGTGTGTGTGTGTGTGTGTGTGTGTGTGTGTGTGTGTGTGTGTGTGTGTGTGTGTGTGTGTGTGTGTGTGTGTGTGTGTGTGTGTGTGTGTGTGTGTGTGTGTGTGTGTGTGTGTGTCGTGTTCATCAGGTCAACATGGAGACAAGAAGCCAATAAACAGCCTTCCTTCATCTCACACATTAGAGATGCAGTCTGGGACTTTATGGAAGAACCAGCAATGTGAAACAATCTAGACTCTCTGGCGCCACCTTGCTGCTGGAGTCAGAGTTGAAAATGGGCTCACAAGCTACAGAGGATGAGGGGAAACCCTGCTGTTGCCACACACACACACACACACACACACACAGAGATGACCTACCTGGTACTTGCCAACATCCTGGCCTCTGGTCACAGGAAACTGTCTCCCGTTCACGTCGGCGTACAGAGTCACACTCTGGAGGAAACAGAGCAGAACAGCAGCAGGGAGTTAGGGACTTCTTCATCAGAGGTTTAACTGTTACACTCTGCACCTTCAGTCACAACATTACAATCCATGATCAGGTGGAAATCATATTACAGCATTTAACATGAAAGAGGAAGAAGAGGATGCTGATAAAGACAGGAAGCTTCAATAAGTAGAGGAAGACTTTCATGGGCTGTGAAATGAGTCTGCGGAGTTTAATCTGCTCATTGAAGGTTATCACTTCCACTGTGTGTGTGTGTGTGGTGTCCTCAGGTCAAAGGTCACGATCAGAGCCAGAACAGAGGCTGCTAGTGGACATCTATGTTTGGATTCATTATCAGTCTATCATTCAAATTGTGTTGTTAATGTTAAGGTCCTGACTTCATTCATTAGTGTGTTTATAAATTAAAGTCGTTCTCTCCTCCATTATCTGAGTGATCAGGGAGTGAGGTAAAGAGTCGCTGGGTGCCGTTGTCCCTGGTTACTGTTTAAACACACGTGGAGTCCACATTAGATCCTAACTGCAGAGGAAACCCGTCAGGCAGAAGTAAACAGACTCAGGCTAGTTCAGTTTTCTGCGCATGTGTCAACATAAGAACAGGCCTGAGGCTCAGACACACACACACACACACACACACACACACACACACACACACACACACACTCTGGGGCCCATCAGCTCGCTGCTCGGCCCCCCCTGACCCCAGTGACGTCCTTACCTGGGCTCCGTTGGCACAGGCCAGGCTGAGCTCCACGATGAACACAGACTCAGAGGAGATGACGGCGTCAGAGGTTGTGTAGGCCGAGGGGGTGATCACCGGGTTAGAGCAGCTCTCTCCTGCAGAGAACAACCGAGATTTAACCAAACACACAAATCTGCGCTCCATTACAGCATACATGCACTTCCGCCTTCATAATTAAGATGTTAAAAACATTCATTTATCGTTAATGAACTTGATTCTCTAAAGCCTAAAGGCTGGTTGGCATTGCGGGCTAACTAACAAACAAGCTAGCTCCCGGTTTCCCCCCAGGCTTACCGGAGCAGGCGCACACGAGCAGGGCGAAGAAGGCGGCTAACCGGATCATGGTTCGGGTCTGATGGGGGGTCTTGTTGTTCCTGGGGGGGACCGGCTGCTGTGGTTCCTGCTGCTGAGTTAACGGGAGGAAGAAGAAAGTCCACCTCAGCTCTGTGCCGGACACCGCTGCGCTGCGATGACGTGTACCGTGGAACCGCAAAGCATGCCGGGTAAGGACACTCTGGACACGTCATCTGAATCGCGGAGCGCGTGGGCACGAAATAAAGATGAAATTATTAACAATGTAGAATTAATACGATACTTGAATTATCTCGTTTTAAATGCGTTCTCTCTCATTTCATACGGCAAATGAAATACATTTAAAGTCTCGTTCAGAAATACAAAGTATGAATCCTTCAAGTTACTTTTTTAAGCCGTGATTTGTATAATCAGCTGAAATACTCTTTACATCCTGACAGGAATCCATAAATTGAGTGCGTGAGAAAAACATGTCTCTTTAGTGCCCCCTACTGAGGAATATGATATGAAAACCTAATTTGAACAACAAAAATACCAACATTTACCACAGGGAGGATTTCTACCTCAACAGTCAATCATGTTTCCTGTTATCAGGTGGGAAGACGTGGTGTGAGGAGGGAGGGAGGCGTCAGACTTTCTTCAACCCATTCCACAATCTTAGACTGCTGCTTTAATGAGTAATCTAATTACTCCCCCTCAGGACCATGCAAACAGGTGACATGACTCACTCCGCCCACAGGCGGGACAACACATCATGAGGCAGCAGGTCTACATGTCTAAACACACTCGCACACAAACACCAGGACTGCTAGGGATATTGTATTTCCGAAAGATTCCTCTACAACGGCTCTTTGATATCTAAAAATCCTGAATCATTCATGGCTTCTGCACTCTTATAGCTCCACTGCACACACAAAGTTGGGCGCCATTTTCAGGCTTCGTGTTTTTCTTATACATGTATAGATCTCATCGCATTTCTCAAACATATGGATCAGAGCCCTCACAGCAGGACGCTCCAGGGATTGAACTACTTTACTAAACATGAGGTTGTTTTCTGAAAGACCCAGATATAGTCAAAATATTTATTTGGCATGTAGCCTAAATGTACAGACAAATATTCAAGTGTAAAACAAAATACAAATATCTTTTCTCATATATACATATGGATCACAGACTCATTGACTCATTCTCACACGATCAGAGATTCAGCGAAGCATTAGTGTATCTGCAGAAAGGAAAAACAATGTTGCTCAAACTGGAATATTGTCATGTATTGTTGTGTTGCAGTTCCATGACGGGTTTCAACCTACAAGAGAGCTCATCTTTGTATTGGCCCTGATCCAGTCTCTATCCTGCGATCTGTTCAGGGCCGTGCACAGAACTGGACAGGGCTCAGAGCCACACCAGTGTAAATAACCTCCACCACATCCAAGGGATTACAGAGCTGCTCTCTTGGCAGGACACACGGCTGTGGGGGGGGGATCTCAGATTTCTAGAAATAATCATACCGATAGCCACTGTCACACTTTGCCACTCTGTGCGTCTGATGTCATCCTTGACCTCTCTCTCCTTTCATCCGACCCATGGATGTCAGTGTTCTCAGTCCAGTGGAGCCACTCCTTTAAACAGCCCTGCTCCTCTCCCCCTGAGCCCCTCTCGCCTCCCTTTCCTTTGGGCATCTTGAGCAGAGGGAGAGGAGGCGGTGGAGGTGGAGGAGGGATGTTGCAGTGCTTGTCGAGTGAGAAGCTCCTTGAAGACAGAGTTCATCTGGCGACATACATCCTGTGAGATGGAATAAATGTTGAAAACAAAGGCAACCGTCTTCTCTGAACTTAGTGAGGTCGTCGCTGAAATGTCTGTTATAAAGAAGCAATTTAAAAGACATTTCATGAGTCTACTTGATTATAATTGAGTGGAGGGGAAAAGGAAAATAGGAGAAACGTTCAAAAAAGCTAAAACACCACACGAGTTAGAAAATCAGCGGTAATCATAACAACATGCATAATTTGCAGTTGAAACAAGCTCAAGAATCGACATTAGACAGACCTTGTCCACTTTAACAGTGTTGTCCTCATGGGAGACGTATTCCTGAGCCCTGTGGAGAAAGAGACGCAACTTATTTCTCCCGTAAACACTAGAGACTGTGTGACGATGTAAAGGTCTGATCTGCACTTACTGTCTGCGCACAAAGCCTGGGGAGTGGACTCTCCTGCCCTGAGGCCCCATGGGCAGCTGCAGCAGGAGTTTACCAGAGGAAGTGATGCTGCCCCCTGCTGCACCTACTCTGCACTTCACCTGGTCAGAGGAGCCGCTGCTGAAAGCTCGGAGACGCTGGGCCTTTTTCTGCGTCGGTCCTGATGAAGAGCCGACGCTGTCTGCTGAGGAGCCACTCTCCATTTCTGTAGAACATCAAGTGGAGATCAGACAGCTGCAGAGATCCAGTCACAGCCTCCAATATGGGATAAACAGAGAGAGGACAGGAACGTACCATCTTTACCGTGGGAGCTCTCTGCTTCTCCATCTCCCTCCTCAGCGATGGGCTCACTGTGAACAAAGCATCCTGGGTAAATGACCTCCATGCGTCTCTATGTTAACCACGTCAGCGTCTCACTGCGTATCTCACCAGTCGTCCTGTTCCGGCGTCATGCATTTCTCATACACAGGCCCGGGTACCTCAGCCTGGCTGGGGAAAATGCTTTCATGCTGGAGGATCATGGTCTTCACCGCCGCGTTGATCTGAGCCTGCAGGGTGACGACATCATCATCTTGCGCCCCCCTAATCAAGCTGGGGCCAAAACACACGGCCAGGTTGTAAGGCTGCATCATGTTCTCGTCACTGTACTGGGACACACTGCAGGGGGGGAGAGGAAAGGAACCAGGCTTAGAACCATACAAGCAACTTACACATTCCCTCCCTTTGTATCCATGGTAACTGTAGGTTATGTTACTCACTGATGAAGGAATGCAAAGAGATATCTCATCACAACGATGGCAGGCGCAGGGAAAGAGGAGACGACCGCTTTGAGCTGAGCTGCTCTCTCTGCCTCCTTCTCTATTTCTGAGAAAAGTCACAAGACAAACTAAATAACTTCCTGCTTTACGACCTCCACCACCACAATCGACACGTCAGCACACACACATTATACACACACACACACACAAAGACACTCACGGACAAGCTCCAGGAGCTGGCTGGTGCTTTGGATGGGGAAGAGGGGATTCTCCAGACCTCTGAAGTAAAGCTTCAGTACTCCAGCCACCAAGTCCAGATCACAGTTCTGCTCAGCCAGGGGGTCTCCTCCTGCAGGGGAAGCCCACCACACACTGCCACACGTTATTAAGGCTCCACAGAGGACGGGAGCGCTCCTCTCACACACATACACACAGACACACACACGCCTACCTTGCTCAAATGCATCTCGTAGTTTGTTGACCTCCACCTGCGCACCTGGGACCCTGAAGATCCCCTCATGCTGGAGGCCTGATGGACAGACAGACAGGAGATTCTTAAAATCATTAAAGCTTTGGTCAACTTCAAATATTCACAGGACATCAAACACATCTGGTCTCACCGTTGAGGTTGATGAAGCGAATGCAGCTTTTCACAACAATAGGGATCTGCTGTCCTGACGCCTGAACACAACCGATGTTTGGATTGATTTTGACGGACAGAAAAATGGGAAACAGATACTACAAAGGACAGAAATGTTCAATCAGAGTGTGTGTGTGTGTGTGACGGTGTGATTCTCGTGGTATCCACCTGTATGAAGGACAGCATGTCTCCACTGAAGAGTTTGTGATCGTAGGTCAGGCTGGGGTTTGACTGATTCTTCCTGACACACACCGACTTTGCATTCTGTCTGTGGGATGAGATGAGACGGATTTGTCATAATCACATTCTGAAGTTCCCTGCACAGTAAACTAACACGTCGCACAATTTGTTCCAGTACATAACGATCTGTCAGCCGCTTTCAGTAAACCTACCCGGGCTCTCGGTCATTTGATGCTCCAGCTGCGGGGAGAAGAGAAAGAGGAAACAAAATCGGAACAAGAATTGACAGTAATTCGATATTTAGCTTTCAGGTGAAAAAGGAACAATTGACGAGCTAACAAATGCAGAAGTTTGTACCTTTCTCCACAGCTGCTTTCAGTAGGTCATGTTTGGCCAGTAAGGTGGACACGACCGAGCTGCCCACCAGGTAATCCTTCACTTTCTGCAATGGAATCAGATTGTATTCACACGCCGTCAGCCACCATCACCACACTGGCGTACCCACAGGCCGAGCCGCGGTGGTTTAAAGCGTATGAACTCACAGTGAAGTAGACGGTTTCTGTTTCCTGCAGGGTGGCTCTGCGGCGAGCCACACTGGGCTTGGCCACCACGTTCTCTGAGCTGACCTCCTGTGACGGGCCGCTGCCGCCGCTGGGCTCCAGGTCGTCGTCGCTGATGATGTCCAACAGGGACGACTGGGCGGCTGACATGCTCTCTCCAGCCTGTAGGGCGGCAGCAGAAACAATGAGGACGAGTCTTTGATGACCTGTCTTGTCGTTGTACGCTTTAGAATGCAGCTTGTACCTCCAGAGTGTCCTGGGTGACGGCTTTCAGTCTGGTCTGTATATGATTGAATCTGTTCTCCAGCTCGCACTCCGCACTGACCTCAGAAACCTGACAAGATCCAGCAAATGCACTGTTAGCTTGATGCTACTGAAAAACCATCAACAGAACCAAGAGGCAGCAAACGCACACAGACCTGGTCTCCATCGTGAGGCTGGTAGAGGAAGCGGAAGGGCAGGCAGAAGGTGTTGTTGTGCTCCTTCAGCAGGGTGTCTCTGTCCTGGCTCTGGTCCAGTCCGGCCACGGTCACTTGGAGCTGCTGCAGCCCCGTGTTGAGGTTCTGCTGGGCCTGCAGGCGGCTGGACAGGTAGGCCCGCATCACTCTCTCCATGGACGGATGGTAGCCTGTGTCTGCACACTGAGGGACAAATGGAAGATACAGCCACGAGTTCAAAAGGATGGCTGGACTCATCAGGTAGGAGTGTGAGGCTGCGTTGTGATGCACTCACGTCTATAAGAGTGGAGATGTCGTTGAGGTAGTATTTACTCATGGAGCCATTAGCTGCAGCCAGATTTAGGAGGTAGTCGTTTCGGGCCTTGCTGCACTTCAGGTGGATGTCTTGGACTTTTCTTTGTCTCTGCACATAAACAGCAGTCAGTAAATTGAGAGATATGAGGTAAACACACAGTAACACTACATTTAAAACGTATTTATGAGTAAAATCCTTTACTTTTTCTATTAACCTCTCCAGTTTCTTGGCTGCACTCTGCTTCTGCTTCTCCTCCTGTTTCTCCGCCTCCTTCAGCTTCCCCTCTGCACACACATACTCAGAGTGGTACTGGCTATACGTGCGCCAGGCCTGGAAACGAGAGACACACACACACACACACACACACACACACACACACACACACACACACACGGCAATGCTTGCTTTTATTTGTATACAAACTGGAGCATGTTTTGAATCTTGCTTAGCCACTTACCGTCTGCATCTCTGTGGTGACCTGGATCAGTCCGTCTTGTAAATGAGTGCAGATGTCTTTACTCTGGAGACACAACACAGAGTGAGATAGGAACACAGAGAGCCCCAGGGGTGTTTATAGTCAAAGTAAAGAGAAACAGAAATAAAAATGGCTGTCAGAAATGAAAAATGGGAACAATGCTAATGAGCCCGAGGTTGTGTTTTCCATTGTAGAAGCACAGACATGCCCTGATAAAATGTCTTCACTCTTTGTTAGCAGGTTAGTGCTTGTGTTCATACCTTCTTGGCCAGGCGCTGTGTGTACTCCAGGCAGTGTGTGAGAGGATGGATGAGGAAGTTGCTGCAGCTCTCGCTCAGTCCGTTGTGGTCTCGGCCCTCCTGACGGGTCTGGGACAGTAAAGCCAGCCAGACCTGAGCCACAGAGTTATTACTGGGCTCCTTTCTGAGGTACGCAGGGGAAGAGGAGGACAGGTGGACAAGAAGGGTTAAGGGTGCAATCACTTAGGAGAGGGACGCCCAGGTATGAGGGGCCATGATGCAGACGGGACCTCCGCTACCTTTTGCTCCTGGAGGTGAACTTTTCGGCCAGTTTATCCAGAGAGCGTGCATATTCACTCTCTATCTCTCCCCGTCGCCTCAGGTAGTCCGTCAGCTCCTGCAGCTGCTGGCTCTTCTGCTCCAGCTGCAAGTCCAACACCTTCAGCTGCTCTACAAGCTGGCATCGCACCTCTGAGCAAGAGACGGAGCGAGGCGAGAGAGAAACAGGACGGAGCAAAGAGAGGGTGTGAGTCATTTTGAAATTCATGCTGTGGGTGTGAAACAACTTTATTCTGCACTCAATGTTCAAAACATGGCTACCTTTGATCTGTGTGTCGTAGTCCACCGCTCCACCCTTCCTGAGTTTCACATGAGAAGTCATTGTTGCTCCGACCGGCTGGAATTCTGTACAGACAAACAGTCATCTCTACATAGTTTGGAGTATCAGCTGCCGTGTTCCTGACGCCTGTCCGCTCACACTGAAGGCTCCTGTCTGTTTGCATGCAGGCTATCCCCAGGCTACCCCCCCCCCCCCCTGCTGCACCACATACTCATCTACACACTCCACACACACACACTCTCCCTGTCTGCACTGCATCAGGCCCCTTTACTTCTCCTTGCCAGAGAAACGTTGTAAAGACTGAGAGTGTGTTTGTCTGTCTTACTGTAACACATCTTTAGAAAGCCGTCGCCCTCTGCTGTGTTGAGCGGCCCACAGCCCAGTCAAGCAGCTGGCGTGTGCCGCTCGCTGCACCGCTCGCTGCACCGCTCGCTCTGCCTGCAGAGTCGCACCAGGTGCAAAAATAGACCGAGCAGCATTTCAGCTCCCCTAAAAATAGGTGAACCTCAAGGCGAGCAGCACCGCCGGGCGGCTCATGGCTGAATACTACAGGTGGCTTCACCGACATAACACTGATGCTCACTGAGGCACTGGAGGGAGCTGCAGTGCGTTTAGACTGAAGGTGAAGTGAGAGTAAAGCAGGTTTAACAGACAGACATGATCACCAACAGGACCAAACCAGATTAGGACACCCTGTTGTGTACGCATTAGAGAAGTCTTTATTGGGTAGAGAAAGAGGAAGAAGCTGCATCTTTTTTGTTGGATAATTCACTCTTTGTACACAGCCATGACAGACCTTTCAGTCACTTTCCATCTCCACTTCCCCTTTCTAAAACCAAACATGCCTCATCAGCCTTTTTTCTTGAGATGAAATGGATTCTTCCCCACTGAAACTGTCACCAACCGACCTGTTAAACAGATCGGCCTGCGTTTCACTAAACCCCAACATTTCTCAGCAGAAAGAAAAGTCTGTTTCCTTTTCCAGCCTGTCACCTTTTCCATGAGGCCCTCCATTCTTTGTCTATGTGATCAGCAGTGAATCACCACCTCCAGCATGGCCTGTCATCAGGATCAGCTGCAATACTTCATTAAAGCCTCCATTAAACATCTCCTCGCCTTCTCACTGCTTCATCACAGTTCCCATTGGAGCCATACTGAGAAACCTGCTGTACGTCTACACATGTACCAACACATCCATGCTGCCTGAGCACAAGCCGTTGATGGCCAGAGGGCTTCATCTGCAGCCAACAAAGCACAACTGGTAGAATCTAACAGACTAATCTTTCACAACTGCACTACAAAGATGTGTGTGTGTGTGTGTGTGTGTGTGTGTTTGTGCGTTTATTTGGCCGTAAACTGATGAGACCGTCCTGTTTTGCTGGCATAAGTCTGTAAATGAACAGGAATAAAAGTTAAACGAGTCCTACCTGATGAGCAGCCGTCTCCTCTGTCTCCTGTCCAGACTGAGGAAACTCAAAAATGCCAGTTAACGACACAGTGAGCTCTCAACTGTCTCACCTCCCCCTCACATTGGACAACCGTGAATGTGGGTGGAGTGGAACTCATCTCTCTGACTCTTTCTCTTTCTCTCTTTCTCTCTTACACACACACACACACACACACACACACACACACACACACACACACACACACACACACACACACACACACACACACACACACACACACACACACACACACACCTCGTCCGGTTTCCCTTTCTCACCCTTACTCACGGGTGAACCTCTTAGGAGACGTGTGTGTGCGTGTGTAGGCGTGGCAGTGAAACGCTCTCGAGTCAGGTCCTACCTCACTCACGCCGCCGTCTTTAGCTCTACAGAGCGTTTGTCATTCCAGTCGCCAGCTGGTTTCACTGATTAGCCGCCCCTCATTGGTTGAAGGCAGGTGAACAAGTGAAATCAGCTGCTATGGTGTTGACATGAGGAGAAACTCAGTGTGTTCTGAGTCTATCTGAACCCAAAGGAAGTGTGTGAGCAATGAAACAACCAGTATCTTAGGATGACCTCATATCCAGGAAAGGTTACGCAAGAGCTGCATTTTTAAAATGAACACACATTTGGCTGGAAGCTTTGTGTGACAGCATTCTTACTATTAAATCACAATTATGATTCATATTAGAGCCAGACTGCTCTGTGAGGCTCAGTCTGAGGTCCAGATCCCTGTCTGACCTCCATACTGCTGTCATATGTTCAAACAGTGAGACCGGTTCCCGCTGTGAGCAGTGAGATTTCAGTTCTGTTCTGTTTGCATCTGCTGTTATCTGTTGGTTTCTTTCCTCTCTCACTCCTGCTTCCTTCCTCTTACAGAAGTGAACGCTGTTGCGCAGTCGAGCTGAACCCGCTTAACATTTGCAAAAACAAACTGAGGGGAAGTTTAATTTTAAAAAGTATTTGAATCTCTTATGATGCGTTTCTGTGGAGGAAAGTGGGGAACCTGGGGGGGAACCCAGGCAGAACCAGGACAGAACCTACAAACTGCACACACAAGGGAGGAATCATGAGCCGAGGAAGTGTGTGTGTGTGTGTGTGTGTGTGTGTGTGAACAGCAGCTCATTAAACCCAGCGTCTCATGTTGACACAGTAAATATTATACAGGTTTCTGCTGTGATCGCTGCTAAATGAAGTCAGTGCAGAACAAGTAGAATTATTTGAAAGATTTATTTGCAGGATTTGTTAAATAATTAAGAGACCTGACTGAGACCGATTGAAAAGCACAGTTTCTCTTCCAAACTTGGGGGGGGCCACTTCGTTTAAGAACAGCAATCCAATAAAAAGTCTGAGACGTGTGATGTCGTGTTTACATTGCTTTCATTTAGGTAACATCTCCATTCACGCCGGCGTCGCCTTTGTGCCACGCAGACTTTAAAGAGAACAACGTGACAGAAGCACAGATGTCAGCTGTAAAGACAGAAACGCTGCCGAATGGAGATAAAAAGAGGAAGCGAGGGGGGGAAGGATTTAAAAAATTCTAAGTCTGCAGTGTCATTGTGAATCAGAGGAGGAATCTTTGACATCTGTGCTTTCTGTGGCCTCGCTGACTTCACTCAGCTCTTTGCTCTCCCCGCCGCTGTCTCGCTCGCTCTCCCTCTCCTGGTCCCCGGACCCCGAGGGGCTCTGGGCCGAGGGAGCATCCTGACCCGACGCACGCACGCCGGGCTTTCTCAACTGCGGCAGACACGGGAGAAGTTCAGTCTGCTGGGGCAAAGAGCGAAGAACTCAGAGATCAGTGAGCGCCATCATGTGTTGCAAATGTGAATAGCATGCAGAGGACAGTCACGTCACCTCGTCGGCCATGTGGGCCAGGTCCCGCTTCATGGCGTAGGCGTCCTCGCCGTCGGCATAGTATTTAGGCTCCACCTCACTAATCCTGTACAGGAACACAGAGAGGACACACACACACACACACAGTTAGTTAGGATACATTAGACATAAACTAACAGGTGCTCCAATCTGAAATATGCCAATACGAATCAGGACTTACTGGAATTTCAGTGTGTTAGAGTACAGGTGCAGGGCTGCTCGGTTACTACGAGAGAAAGAGAGAGAGAAAGGTCACACACACACACACACGCACACACACACACACACACACACCACAACTCAGAACACAGCAGCACATAAAGAGGCTCGTTTCTAATTCATTACGGAGCTGAGGTTGTGTTTTACCTCTTGCGGACATGGAGTGAGACGTATTTAGCATTGAAATTCTCGATCATGGCCCGGCTGGCCTGGTCCATCAGCTTCTGAGCCAAGCCCAGACGCCTGTGGGAACGCTTCACGGCCTGTAGGAGAGAGGGAGGGAGAGGGAGAGGGAGAGAGAGAGAGAGATACTAATCAAACACCAGATGATGACAAATAGTCCAAAAAACACCTGATCTGCCCTGACTGAGGCAGAAAAAGAACTAATGCAAAGCCACAATCACAGTTGGTATCCATGGCAACATTTAAGGTTAAAATTATGACATCAGGCATTAAAGTACTTCCACGTCCTGGCTTAGAGACTCACCAGAGACGTGATGTGTCCGTGCGGTACATCATCCGGGTCCTCCTCCCTGGAAACAGATTAGAGAAGAAGTTTATAGAAGACAAAAGTACAACAATAAACTTCAGCTAAGGTCTGATCCAGAGTTATTAAGGTCTCTGTTACTCACATCTTAGCTAGCACGTAGCCCACTATTTTACCATTTTCATCCTCTGCGATGTAGGAGAGCTGAAGCATTAAGAAGAGACGGAGAGAGAGAAGAACATAAACAAACAAACAAACAGAGGAAGCAGGAGATGTTTTAGACCCGAGCAGCTCAGAGGCTCACCTGAGGCCAGGAGAGGCCGTGATAGAAGTAATACTTCATCTGGTAGTTCTCTGGCAGACACAGCAGGTTACAGTGCTGCATGTTCATCAGATCCTCCGGCTGTGCGTGAAAAGGAAGAAATCAGGTGTCAGACATGAGAGACTGACACACACACACGATGACAAACACACACAACCGGTCTGCTAGACAGGCTAACGTGAGGCTGCTAGCTACGGTTTGGGTTGCATGCTTGCCGCTGTGAAACACACTCACCCTGGCGTTTCTTATGTTCATTTTGAAAGCTGGTTCGTTATCGGCACCGAGGAAGAGAAAACCCAATGAATCGCAGGGCTCAGTTATTTCATAATAGTGACACTTGACGGTTTGAGTGTCTCGACTAGCTAGTTAGCTGAGCCGACTTGCTAGCAAGGAAAGGGAGGAGAGGGAGGAAAGGAGCATGTAGTTACAACAACGAACGAGATTTCCGGCTAGACTCTGCTTTAAGACTTCACAATAAAATATAGTGCCGCTAATCAGTGTGCCCTGTGGTGACACGCCCAACAAAGAAGTTACATTTATTTTGAAGTTCCACCCGGCCTGACCTAAACGCGGATGTGTCGTTGAGGAGGATTACCGCGACCTTTACAAACCGCTGAGGAAGCACGCACGCGCTGCCTCCACGCCGGAAGCAGTTCTTTGGCTTCATCACGCTATCATGCAAAACCTCCTCTGATAACGCTTTATCCTTATATTCAACTATATATTTATCTTAATCTTGATAGTAATATGTGGGTAATATTTTATCGGCTGTAACTCATAAACTGTCAAACGGTCACGCTGTAGTAAAGACGTAGAACCCATAAGAGAAGTTGGAGTAGAATATAGAAACCAAGAACGGAACTCTCGCTTTTCAGTAGAAATCTTCTGCACTAACAACAATAATATACACATTTAATAGATAAATGTTGAGTCCAGGTCCCTGCAAGATTCTTGGCATTTGAAGAGCATTTTTAATTTACTTTTTTATTCTTTCCCCCCCACTTTGTGAAAGAAGCGCCCCCTGGTGGGCGGATCTGGCTATTGGCAGCACTTTAATGCTGTCAGCTTTAAACAACTGTTTCTGCGTCATCTTGGCTTTGCGTTGGCTGCAATCACCTTCCTCTCAAAATTACACACACACACACACACACACACACACACACACATTGGATTTGACGATGCTGTGTTTGAATGTTGCTCCAGGCCAAAGCAAAGCAGGTTTGTTGGAATGAACAGTTTCAGGAACACCACAGAGTGTTTTGCATAATGATTCAAATGCAGTTGAAATGAACATCATAAACAAATAAATGAAAACAATGTCCCTGTTACAGTCATAGTCGTCGCCCTGTTGTACATCAATATATTTTATTTGTCCCAAAGTAGCTGCACAGCTGACTCATATGTTAATGTTCAGGTGAACCGCAGCCAATCAGCGGAGCGACATACAAATAGCTCAGGTGTCACCCGGGAGGGAGTGACGGGAGCCAGCTGATATTTTTAGAATAATACCTGTTTGACTTCGGTGTCTTAGTACTTGACTGGTCGCGATCTAATGCGCGTTTAAAGATGAAAAGGAAGTTTCCCCAGCTCACACAGGCGTAGCTGCTGAGCGCTCACGGATCGTTACATTTAAGGATCGACATCAAGTTTCATTCTGGCAGAGGCGCTCAATGATGGGATAAATAAGAAAGAGTATCAGAAGGAGTTTAGTTTCCAGATGGACACAGACTTGAGGCTGGAGTCCAGTCTGTGGATCGGGAGTAAACGGTACCGGGCGGTGCTGACGGGCTGGTACTTCAACTGGACGGAGGTCGACAAGAAGAATCGTGAGAAGAAAACAAGTAAGAGACTCTGTTCATGACAAAAACATCATACATGACATATCTATAACGCCACGTGATCGCACATGAAGCGCAACTTGACAGTAATAATAATGACAAACACTTTACTCTCACTCTGTCACCCTGCTGCTCTTAACGCCTCAGTCTTATTTGCATTTAACTGACACACAGGTATGACTGATAACTTTAAACAGGACCCGGAGAGGAATAATTGCGGAACCATGGAGACGCAATAAAAACAAAGCATTGCAGCATTGAAATGCGAGTGAGTGATTTGAGGGAGGAGGGAGGGAGGAATGGTCGCAAGTAAGCGGAACTGCGCCCAGAGAAGGTGAAGAACAAGAAGAACAGCACCAACACGAAACACAACTCCTCCAGGCAGAGTTTACAGACAACAAGAGCAGAGAGCGCGCGCACACGCACACGTGCAGGCATGCACGCACGCACGCACGCACGCCCTGGGGCACAAGCGGATGGGGTTGACCTTGAAGCAGGTGTTATTTCTGAGCACCTATATATCACTCACATATATCTGTCTTCTCCTGACACATATATGCAGTAATGTGAGGATGTATGTAACCCTCAGTAAAGGTCAAAAAGGTCACAAATACGACTCGAATTATGTATTTTATAGGTCCTCTACATTTGATTGTACATTTGACGCAGTTGTATATCCTCTACTTATGATACTGCATGATGTAATGATGATGTAAGGATAAATGTGTAGAATAAATTCCCCCAGTTGAAGAATCTAAACTACACTAAAATGTCTCTGGAGGTCTTGATGTCAGCGTCCTTTATTGATATACAGTTTGATTGGCTGTAAGATGATGAAGCAGCATCGGTGCATGCAGACACTCTACTGTCCACTGTGGTCTGATGTGTGTGTGTGTGCTTAAAGTTTCAGTGCCTGTGGCCGAGGTGATCGGCGTGGAGGAGGGCCGAGTGGAGATCCTGCCCCAGAAGTCTGTTGAGGACACGGACAAAGACTTCACAGGTGGGATCTTCATGGAGACGCTCAGATATCACAAAGCTGCAAACACCAAACCAGATAATAACTCAAGCATTCAGCACTGAAGAGCGACGCAAAGACGGGAATCATTTACATTCTAACTCTGCTTTTGTTTCAATAACTTCTGCTTCTTACTTATCCATCATCTTCTTCCAGTTTTCTACGTGAAGCGTAGCAGCAGTGGAGGCTCTTACGGGTTGCTATGGAGACTGGGCCGGACCCAGTTCAGCTGCCCTAGCCGGGACCTCAGAGACCAGTGGACCAGACACCTAAGAACCTCTGTCAGAACCCACAGTAAGAACAGACCAGCAGACAGGAAGCATGGCTCACACTCCTCTCACACTCCTGGCTTCAGAATAAAGCAAGACTTCAATATGCAAGAAGGTTCTCAGATTCTCATTTCACTTGGTCTTCAGGTCCACTGCGTCCACACAAGCTGTTGGTGTTCATCAACCCCTATGGAGGGAAGAAGAGGGGAAGAAAGATCTACCACTCTCTGGTTGCCCCTCTGTTTGAGCTGGCTGGTATCAGCTCTCACGTTATCGGTAAGAAACAACAACAACATGCAACATATGCAGACTTCCACTGTGACACGTAGCTCAACAATCTGCCAATGTTCCCTGTTTAGTGACTGAACGGGCAAACCAGGCCAGAGACCACCTGCTGAAGAAGGACCTGACGGGCTTTGACGGGTAAGGAGCTGACAGCACACATGTGTAAACACTGGAGTACAGGAGGTTTGTTCTCGGAGCAGCCGGGCTCAGTGGGAGGCGACTTCACAACCGAAATCCCTCTGTTTGTTTACAGTGTGGTGTGTGTGGGCGGGGATGGCATGTTCAGCGAAATCCTTCACGGTTTGATCGGGCGGACGCAGCAAGAGGCCGGCCTGTGTGAGAACGATCCGGCTGTGACCCTGCAGCCGTCGTCGCTTCACATCGGCATCATCCCTGCAGGTAATGACGTCATGGTTACAGATCTTAAGAGGATGGAGGCCTGGTTACACACCTACGGAAGTTCACACTCTGTTTCTAACCTCTAGGCTCCACAGACTGCGTGTGCTTCGCCACAGTAGGAGTGATCGACCCGGTTACCTCGGCCCTGCACGTTATCATCGGTAACAAAGCTCTCCGCCGCATTACGGCTGTGATGAATCACCGCTCACCCCTCTGAGCGCTGACCTCATTATTTCATTCCCATAACACCCTGCAGGAGACTCCCAGCCTCTGGATGTGTGTTCTGTGCACCACGCCTCTGCCCTGGTGCGCTACTCTGTGTCTCTGGTGGGTTATGGTTTCTATGGTGATGTACTGGCTGAGAGTGAGAAACACCGCTGGATGGGACCTCTCAGATACGACTACTCAGGTACAGCAACCAGTCAGTTAGAAGAGCGGATCTAGGGCAGGGAAGATCATATGGGACACTGCTACATTATATTAGCTCCCTTTCAGTGTAACGCTCACTGATCTCAGTTTGCATAAAGCTGCAAGTCACCAGGACCTCACACATCTCCTTTGTTAACACCTGATGTAATAAAACACATGTGAGACTTTGAGCACCTGTTGTAATTCCTGCTGTTCCTGTCTGCTCTCCTGCCTCCAGGTACCATGGTGTACCTGAGCAACCGCAGCTATGCAGGCATAGTTCAGTATCTACCAGCAGACCCGCTGCTCTCCAGCCCCAGGGACAACACACGCTGCCTCTCAGGGTAAGACTGGGAGGGAATCACACTAAAGACACAAACAAGGCTGCACCGGATCAAAAAAATCACAAATTCAAACCAGATGGTGAGCTGATGGGCCCAGATGTGAGACATAAAGACTTATTTGGGATAATAGGAGTGTTGACTCGATGCTGTAGAGGTCGTATTTGATTGTAAGGAGTTTTATCTGGGATCTGAATCAAAAACTGAAGCTCTAGTTTTCCACTATTCCCCATCTTTTCTGTCCAGCACAAAGTCCTTAATGTTGTTTTGTGCCACACACACACATGTCAACACGTGACTTCACTTCAGTCCCAGTGTGAGAGGTAAAGTGAGCCTCACACACACACACAACAACAACAGCAGCAGTCTCAGTGTAACCAGGACGACCCGTCTCTTTGGGCCTCTGTGAGTCAGGGACAATCAGAGTTGGGAAGGAAACCAAAGTATATGGTGGCAATGCTGGATAAAGCCCAAAGCAACATGGGAAACGCACCAAAGAGTCTTGACACTTCAGTGAGAAAGAGAGGGAAAGTATTTATGGCTCCATTATTCTCTAAGTGCCTCTGAAATGAGTCAGATTGATTGTGTGTAACAGCTTCAACCTGCAGGAGAGAGTCAGGTGTTGGGTCACCTTAAGGAGGGCAGGAACCATGGCAATGGGAACATGAGCTATAGGAAATGGGAGCCGTGGTGTGTGTGTGTGTGTGTGTGTGTGTGTGTGTGTGTGTGCAGTACCTGTGTCTTTGTGTGGGGCAGACGCCTCTGGCTGGCAGTGAAGGGGTTATGATGCTCCTGTGAATGATGTCAAGGTCAAGGAGCTTCTTATTTAACTGAAGGGTGACGATGCTTTGTGTTGCTTATGTTTGTGTGTGTGTGTGTGTGTGTGTGTGTGTGTGTGTGTGTGTGTGTGTATTTAGGTGCAGTGTGTGTTCCAGGAGCACAGAGAGACTTTTCTCCCACTCTTCAGACTCAGCCTCCCTCCACAGCGCCCACTTTAGCCAGTCCAGCGGCGACTCAGACGGTAACAACTTCACACACATGAACATGAACAATTCAATACAAATCACATATACACTCACCCACTGCTGACCATGAGAGAAGGCTTTGAATATGATTTTTCTATTAGGTCACACTGATAATCCTCTCTCTCCCCCTCCAGGTGTGTGGGTGAGCGTGGAGGGAAGGTTCAGGTGTGTGTCTCTCACCTGCATGTCCAGCTCTTGCCCCAGGAGTCCGTTGGGCCTTTCTCCCTCTGCTCACCTGGCTGACGGAACAGGCGACCTCATCCTGGTTTGGGACACTCACCCACTGGCCTTCCTCAAGTTCCTGCACAGGCACACGAGCACACAGGACCAGGTGAGGACATGGAAACAGAGCAGAGCTGTAAATATGATGTAATGCGAGCTATGAGTCACGTTTCCCTCCGCTCTCTTAGTTTGACCTGCCTTTTGTGGAGGTCCACCGTGTGAAGGCTGTCCGTTTCCTCCTCCCATCTGGAGGAGAGTATGAAGGGGATGAGGAGAGAGGAGGCGTGAGTGGCGGGGCGGGCGAGGAGGAGGAGGAGGAGGAGATACCGTACGTGTGCAACAGCGAAACCTTGAGCAGGAACGGATCTCAGCAGCACCTGGCAGAGAGAAGAGTGGAGCAGAATACCACAAACGGGCAGAAGGGAGTGATGCCCTTCTTCTGTGGTCCGTGCTGCAGGAAGGCTCCGGCTGTCTCAGTGTGGAACTGTGACGGAGAGATTCTGCCTTTCACAGAGATCCTCTGCAGGTAAGCGGGGGCTGGAGTACAACCATCCCTAACTATCACTCATACAAACACAGGAAGAATCCAAACAATGTCCAGCACAGCAGGCAGAGGTCAGGAGTTTCTCTGTGTTCTCGTCCCGTAGGGTTCACGGCCAGCTGGTGCGTCTGTACGCTCGCGGCATCGAGGACGGAGCGGCCATCCACAAGTGCAGAGAGCAAAACGGGAAGTGTGAACTGATGTGCAGATCCATGAATCTGCAGCAGTAAAAACTAACAATCACAAGCTTTTTATAGGTTTTAATACAGAAAATACTAATCAGGTTTGAAACTATTTATTCTGTGAGTGTGTGTCGGACAGAAACACTGCGACACAGCTTCAGTCTGATGTGTATGAGTGTGTGTGTGTGTGTGTTTCACCTTTTTATATGTGTTCATGTGAGCTTGACAAGACAAATGCCAACAATCTGCATGCATGAAGAGATATTTATACAATAAAGTGATTATAAGTCATAATAAGCACGTGTTCATTGTATGTAGTATAAACACGACACACATGTAACAAATCAATATGATGCACAGGGAAATATCAAAGTGTAACACGAGACAGATTGCTCAATCATCCCACAGGAGACATTTTGAAAGGTGTGTTGGTCTATTTTTTACTTCCTGTTCTCCTCTGAGTCCTGCTGGATCACCAGACAGTGTGTGTTTGTGCACGCGTGTACTTATGTGTGTGTGTGTGGTGAGAGGCCCCCGGCTAAGCTCAGCACCTGGCAGAGACGCAAAGAAGAAGAAGAAGTGTCAGTTCAAAGCAATGAGAGTGTTTATGAACTGGAATACATTCAGAGTGACAATCAGAGTGCAGCTGTGATGAATCTGAGCCGTGCAGAGTGACAGATTCATATCACAACACAGGAATGATCTTATCATCAAGACCTACCGTGGAGTTTGTCTTACCTGAGGCACGATGATCACACATGAATCTCTGTGGTCCCTTTGAAGATGTTAACAATAAAGAGATAAGAGTGATGAAGAGATTCTGAGGAGCTGCGGCACGTTTGAACCCTGCCAGTGTAAATATGTCAAAGGCAAAACAAAATGTTGGCCAGCACAACTGAAAGTGTCCTCATGTGTTCCATCCTGAGTCGATCCCAGAAGCCACAGGGGAGAGGCGGCGTACACACCAGCTGGCCTCTGGACTGGGCGAGGAGCAAACCAAAGGCCCAATGCACCCAAAGGCCCGTGGAGTCAAACCCTGATCCTCTGAATCTGCACCACGAGCTCATTCACTCATTCACTCATTCACTCATTCATACCCTCACACAAAATCATCACGTACGGACGGTGCTGTTAAAAGGTCCAGGTCGTGATTAATAAAGATAAGAAAGTTTTCAATCTATGGTTGAACACTTAATCACATCACATGATCAGAGTTAAAGGTGGTGGTTGGTCCATGCAGGTTGAATCAGACACAGCAGAGACAGAGGGAAGTCAACTTTATTCATTGTAAACAAGCCTATAGTACTGTGTGTGTGTGTGTGTGTGTGTGTGTGTGTGTGTGTGTGTGTGTGGCATCATGTTGTGTGGGGATGCACCCACTTGTATGTTCCCTCATAGCGGAATCCAACTCTCTTCGCAAGTTCATCTGCTTCATTTGGACCCCGACTGAGAGAAACACGACGAAGGAGGGGAAGAAGAACGTGAGCATGTGCATCATGTAAACACCAGTTCTGTATTTACACTCACATCAAACTGCCACCATCCCATGACACCCAGCCCACATGCTCACCTTCCGTACGTGTACGGGCTGGGCTGTGTCCTCTGTCCCTCTATGTGGTGGAGGAGGGGGGTGAAGATCCTCCAGGCCTCCCTCAGCTCATCACTGAGACAGCAAGAGGGACAACATGAGAGAATACACACACACCCCGACACCACACAGCACCTACACGGGGGCGATAAAGTGTGTGACCAACCTGCGGACAAAGTGCATCTGGTTGCCACAGAAGACATCGAGGATCAGTCGCTCATAGGCGTCTGGGAGCTTCACATTCTGCAGGCAGAACATTTGAGGTCTCTTTAGTTATGAGACATACGGGGACGAGTAACACACAACAACACAACAACACAACAACACTCGCTGTGCAGCCTGTAGTACCTTGTATCTGCTCTTGTAGGTGAGGTCCAGCTCGGTCTCCTCTGGACTGAAGTGAACCCCGGGCCTCTTGGTCATCATCTTCAGGTAGATGGCTTCGTCCGGCTGCACTCGCACCACCAGCTCGTTCCTCTGGCACGATTGGTTGAAGATGTCCCCCGGCACGTCGGTGAACTGCAAGCGCACCTCTGCCTTGCGCTCGTTCAGAGCTTTGCCACAGCGCAGGATGAAGGGAACTCCTGAGAGACGGACGGATGGAAAGAGGGAAGAGAATCGTGAAGCGACAGGAAGATGAGGGACAGAGACGTCACGGAGAACATTCAGCCTCACCGTCCCATCGCTCATTCTGGACGTAGAGCACCGCAGTGGCAAAGGTCGGCGTGCAGGAGCCTTTAGGCACGGTGGGGTCGTCAAGGTAACCCTCCTTGGCGTGGCCCTCCCCCTCAGGATCGCCCACATACTGGCCCAGCACCACGTCTGACACACACACAGGCGCTATACACTTCAACACCTTCACCTACAGCAACACACACACACACACACACACACACACAGGGCGGCAGCATTAGTTATGTTCCACTGCAGGAGCATGATTCATTCACACATCCTCCTGTTTGTCTCACCTTCTCATCTCGGACATCATCTGGGCTGGTGGAGGCAGGTTTCTCCATGGCAACCAAGCAGAGGATCTGGAGGAGATGATTCTGCATCACGTCTCTGTGCCGGGAGGGAAGAAGTCTTAATGTAAGAAGAACATTTCACTCAGTGTTTTTAGATTGAGGTCATAACCAGCTCTCTCTCACCTGATGATCCCAAAGCTATCAAAGTATCCTCCTCGCCCCTGGGTGCCAAACGGCTCCTTGAAGGTGAGGACCACACAGGCCACGCTGTTCCTGTTCCAGATCGGTCCAAAGATGCGATTTCCAAACCTGGTAATGAGAGAATATAACACCAACAGAACTAAAGCCAAATCACAGGAGGAGTGTTTCTGCAGAGCTACAGAGACAGAGACTCTGATGAATAGATAATGAGTGCAGGCAGCGTGACGGAGGTGTCTCTCTCTCTTCTCCTCTGATTTCAGGTGTCGAGTCCCCACAGGGCTTTAAACAATGTGAGCATGGCGCTTCTTGTGAAGTGAAGCGGTCCAGTACCTGAGCACCATGAGGTTCTGCACCATCTCCTTGCCCAGGTAGTGATCTATACGGTAGATCTGCTCCTCTGTGAAGCGGGAGGAGAGGTGGGCCGACAGCTCCTGGGAGCTCTGCAGGTCGCGGCCAAAGGGCTTCTCCACAATCAGCCTGGTCCAGCCTCTGTAACGCAGGACAACACTGACCATGTGTGTGTGGACCAAACAGGGAGCGAGCGTTTGTGTGTTTTGTGGGTGTTAACACACACTGACTTGTGGCTCATGCAGTGGGCTCTGATGTTGGCACTGACATCGTGGTAGACGGTGGGCGGCAGGGCCAAGTAGAAGAGCCGGTTGGCGTCGGCTCCTCCAGGTAGAGACGACAGGTGTGTGTTGAGCTGAGAGAAGCAGCTGCCGTCATCGTACCTGCCCACCACGTAGGAGTTCCTCCTGAAGAAGGCCGACAGACTCTCACTCTCCTCTTCAGTCACCTGTGGAGACGTGACCACACCTTCAGACTGTCCATGTAACCTGCATAATAATCAATCAAACCTCCCTGCTGTTGGTGTTTCTACCTTCATGAAGGGCAGACATGCTGTCCTGATGTCCTCTACGCTGAGTTTAGAGCGAGCAAAACCCACAATAGAGGTCTCCTCAGGGAGCAGGCCATCTCTGAACAGCCACCTTAGAGAAGAGAGACCAGGCAGTGAGGAAGAGAAGAGAAGAGAAGAGAAGAGAAGAGAAGAGAAGAGAAGAGAAGAGAAGAGAAGAGAAGAGAAGACCAAAATCCACCTTGAGGGCCCTGCAGAAAGAGAACCTAAAGGAGCACTGCGTCTCCAGCCTTTGTTTGGCCCTTGATAAGCTGAAGGTAATGATGCAGAACATAGGGGGGCAAAGGTCAAACCTGACTTAACTGTATTACTGTAAGGAAAACAAATCTGACTGCAACAGAACCCTTAACCCTTTACTCACCATAAGGTTGGATAGATCTTCTTCTTTGCAAGATCTCCCTGTACGAGTGATGAAAGAGGAAAGAAGCAGATGATATGATCAATCAATTATCTGTCTGACTGTAATGATAACCAAGAGTCCAAAGAGTAAGTCAACTGTACGCCTGTGTTGAGCAATGTGAAGGGAAACAGTTCAATGGACTTAGAACCTGGAAGACAACAATGATTTAACATGGACTTCTTCCGTGATTCAATGATTGTTTAGCTACTTTGAAGACAAACTTTGGATGACTGTGCAACATCTGAGAGTTTGAGTCACAAGTTCAACACATAAACACGTGACAGAGGAGAAGACAAGACAAAGAATGAATGAGTTCCTGCTGGACCAAACTGTCCTCTTCATGCAACACAACACAAAGGGAAAAGTAGATGCAGCACATTTCTCTGCCCTCTTGTTCGCTCTCTGACTGATTGCCAGACTGCAAACATTCCCCTGGTGAATTGTTGCCATGTTTGGCTTTGTGTAACATGAGCTCCCGTCTCACAATCACCGGCATTCAGAGCAGTTATTAGTCTAGAAGGAGCAGCGGACGCATTCGTACTCATTTGTCCTCTCAGACCATCATTAAGTAAATCAATCAGTTGTGTTTTTACTCACAGAAGCTCCCAGGATGATGAAGGTGTGTGCGGGTGAGGAGCTGCTCTGCTTCTCTCCATACAGCTCCTTCTTCAGCCATCCAAACACCTCAGAGCGACTCACAACCTCACTGCTCATCTTGTTTCTCTCACTGTGACCCTGCTGAAGTCAACTTTCTCTCATTTCCTTGTGTCTACATGACACATACACAAACACACACACACACGTACATGGAAATGTCTATTGTCATCATTGCATTGCAGAAAAACTCATTGACCTGTTGCTGCCACCTAGCGGCGACACAAAGCTTTACACAGCATCTAACTTCACTTTATCTGCACTTGGTCTCCAATAAATTCATATAAATCGGTTAATTTACTTTAACTCTCACTAAGATGACATCATACTGGAGCTTCAGATGAATGAGCCACATTAGCTGGAGACTTTACACTGAAGTCAGTGGTGGACAGATGTTTAATACAAAAAGAGAAGCTTTCATTGTTATTGTCTCCATGTCTGGCATCTCTCCCTCCTCATGAGGAAGTTGTGTTTGTTCCCTCTCACCCAGGCTTTTGTGGCTGAAGCAGGAATGTGTCAATGTGTCCACACCTTGGACAAACGCACAGCAAACACTGTGTTTGAGAAACCTTTGACTCGTTGTTACACAAAGAGCTCTTATCATTGTATCAGCCTGGTGTGGAAATCGTCACAATATAGGCCTTTTGTGTTTTCACGCACAAAACTTTAATGCCAGTTTGTAAATCAGATTGATTTTAAAATCTGGATCATGATTCATTCTAGTTTTGACACACACACACACACACACACACACACACACACACACACACACACACACACACACACACACACACACACACACACACACACACACACACACACACACACACACACACACACACACACACACACACACACACACACACACACACACACACACACACACACACACACACACACACACACACACACACACCTCTCTAAGTACAAACAATTCAGAACAACAACAAATGAGAGTTGACTCAATGTTTCTTTGACATGTCAACAAGAACAGAACATTTCACAGAAATCAGGTTTGTTTCAGAGCTGCTGTGCTGAATTTGACATAAATCTGTATAAGAACCTAAAGCAATAGAATTTACACTCACTATTTAAGTTTCTGATGTCAAATGAGTTTTCTGAAAAAGAAAAAATCACCAAAGTAGACATTTTATTTTTAAAAAAACAAAGAAGACATCTCCACCTGATGAGACTTCAGAAATGTCACATTGCAAATTTCATCATCGGACAAAAACATGAAATAAACAGAGCTGGAGTGTGTGAGTGTGTGAGTGGAGTGTGTTTGAGTCTTCACACTGGGATTTTTGCTCCTGACAAGAAGTCCACAGCAGACCGGCAACATCCAAATGTCTTAAATAGATCTGGACCAGCTCAGGTCAGAGTGAGGGGCTCCACACACACACACACACACACACACACAGCAGGTGGGAATGTCTCTACTTCCTCCTCCAGCTGTAGCCGTCCACACAAGACGGCCCAGAGTCCCACGCTCCTCACTATGGAGTCCTTTTGGATTGGTGTCAAATTGTCTCCTTGGTGCTGGGCCCAGGGGGAGAGGAGCACAGGGAGCCTAAGGCTAACCGGTGAGCAGGCTGGGAGGTCATCTTAAGTCCCACTGCTGGTTGAGGTCAGCAGGGTCACAGTGTTCCATCTGAATGATCGGTCCTTCCAATTTTAGATGTAAACACTTCCCACTGCTGGGATTTTTTACGAGATTGTCCTGGAGAGGGAAACATTAAATCAACACAGAAGTTAACATAAATACAACAAAATAGAATCAAAACAAGGATACAGAGGCTGAGCATGAAGATCAGAGAGCTCCTCACCTCTGTGAAGACCCACTCCTGCTGTGGAGACACACTGGAGCCCTTCCCTTTCAGCTGGCAGAGCTCCAGCTTCACCACTGCTGGCGGGAGCAGAGCATGGAGACACAGCTGCTGTCCAATGTTGTGACGCAGCTCATTATGGGACGTGTACTCAAAATACTGCGGGAGACAAACCGGCCAATCAGAAACGCTCACACGTCATCACATGGTCTCAGACGCTTTACACACATCACTGTGCTCTACCTGGTTGCCCCCCATGTTGTGACACTGGTACATGATGAGGGGTTGACCTCCGTGGTTATTCTCTCCAGCATCCAGGCAGGTTTCAGACCTAGCATTCCTCAGCTGGTGCAGACACAGACACAGACACAGACACACACACACACACACACACACAATAAGAGCCAGACACAGTGGCACAACGGCTGCTCCCGTTTCCTACAGCTCATATCTAAATGCGGACAAAGGGGAACATGACTCACTGAGCCGTGTTTTGGCGGGACCAGGTCTGGAACGAAGACTTCTGGGTAGACTGTGTTCAAGAACCAGGTGAAGTTCTTGCAGTGCAGCTTCTCTCTCAGGTTCAGGCGCTCAGAAATGTCTCCAAACTTGTGCTGTAAGGGGGAAGTGCAAATGAAACCGAGCTCAGGGAGTGTGTTATGATAAACGAAACGTGAGGATCTGAGCGTGGGAACCCTGACACTGCAGATTAAGATGGTGTTTACCAGTCACTGACCTGCTTGGCCATATCTGCCGCGTTCTTGTTTCGCCGATAGAAGATCTCCTTGAAGTCGTCCATCCAGACCTCAGCCAGACGCACCTGGTTGCGGGTGATGACCTCTGTGCCTTTGGGGAAGGTGTGGGGGCTCTTGGTGCGGAAGACGTGGCCCACCACCGAGCAGGGGAGGATCTCTAACTGACCCCCGCACTGCCACACCTGGACAACAACACACAGGAGACGCCGTCTGAACCCACAATCCAACCCCACAGTGAGGAGCAGGTACATCAGTTATCATTTGAGAGAAGGAGACGCACCCTCAATGACATCTCCACGTTCTCGCCACCCCAGATCTCCATCTTGTCGTCGTATGTTCCGATGTGTTCAAAGTACTTCTTAGAAATTGAGAAGAGACCTCCGGCGAAAGCAGGCGTCCTGAAGTTCAAACAGACAGAAACTAAAGCTTCGGCCCCTCAATGATTCCACACTCTCCCACACGTTTCCTCTGACGTGTTGATGTCTTACTTTACAGGGTAGGTCTCGTCCTTCCTCTCCCTCTTCTGCTCTTCGGGAATGGGCTCCCAGCCGAACGTCAGGCTCCAGTCGAAGTTGCCTCGGTTGAAGGCGCGGCTGGTGGACACGGGCTTATGGAACTGAAAGGTATTCATGTCAATAGAGGTGATCTCAGGGCTCACCACCGCTGTGGGCTCCTCCACGATACGGGCCAACAGAGGCTCCAACCAACCATGGTAACACTCACCTGAGCAGGAGAGAGAGAGAGACACACACAGAGAGAGAGAGAGGTGTGAGATATGTTAAAATAATAACAAGACTTTAAAACAACAGCACCCAACCCTGTGTAGAAGCTGAGTGTGTTTGTGATACACACCCTGGAGTTTAGGTTCATGCTTATGCTGGAAACTAAATTCACCAGATGTGTGTAACATGAGAACATGATGTGTGTGTGTGAGCAGGATGAACTGTGGAGGTGAATATGACAGAATTGACTTTATAAACAACAACAATGGTGAAATAACGAAACAGAAAGAACACAAATGGACCCAGGCTTGAGGAATACTTCTGATGTGTGTGTGTGTGTGTGTGTTTGTGTGCGTGTCCTCACAATGAGCATCGAGGAAGGTGAGCACTTCCCCCTGAGCCACGCTGGCCCCCAGCAGCCTGGCAGTGATGAGGCCCTTCCTCTCCCGCTGCCTCAGCACACGAACGATCTTCAGCCGCGGCACAAACTCATCCAGCCGACTCTTCAGATGCTCTGAGGGAGCAAAGCAACACGTGGGACATCAAACAAACATGATCTACTGTTAAACTGATCACTTTCACAGTTTCAGGGCCTGGTCAGGGGAAAGACAGAGCCAAAACAAAACAAAACAGCCCTGAATGAGAAACACTTCTGGTAAAACCGGTTGACATTTCTCTGGTGAGAGCGCCCACAACCGCACTGAGCACCAGAAGTCTCATGTTGGCAGAACGCCATCAGGGCTTTATAAAAGAAAAGCAGAAGGAAGTGTGTGTGAATACAGCTGAAGGTACCGTTCTGTTCTGACTGAGACACAAATGATGACAGCAGAAGAGAAACAGAGGGACAGAAGAAGAGGATGAATCAGGCCTGAACTACAGATCTGTAATCTATAACTTCAGGATTGAATGCATTGAAAGTGTTGAGGAGCTCTATGATGCAGGCAGATGAGGATTCCCGTCCTGTCCTGTCTTTAGAGACGCGTCCTGATGAGTCCTGCTCTCAGTCTGACACACATTTCACTCATTTCAGTCTGATTTCTTGTGCTATGACTCAGCTCATTGCTTCACGATCTGAGTCACAGGACCCATCCAGTTAAAGCCTGTTTCACTGACAGGATGAGTATGAGCTTCACACTGAACTAAACCAGGCCTACATTGGGATTTAAACCCTTAAACACAAGACTCTGCACTCAATTACAACCAAACTTTAAGCATCCATTCTCCTTCTTGTCTGCAGATATCAGTTTCCCCTCTGTGCTACTAAACATTAGCCGCTATCTTGTGGCGAACAGTGACGAGAGCTCACACCCTGTTTGATTATGGTGTTAATATATTTACAATCTGTGGTGAGGTCAAACAGCAGCTAGTTTACATAGCGTTAGAGGAATGAATGAGTGTGACGGTGCACATAGCGGGGCGGAGGGGTGTGTGTGTGTGTGTTGACCAACCTGTGGATCTTGCTACACTGGGCTAAGGATGATTTGACACGATCGCACGGTGATGAATGAAGCAAATACAGCGTCTAAAAAGACTCTGGTTACCTTTCCTGCGCCAACATCCACACACACACACACACACACACACACACACACACACACACACACACACACACACACACACACACACACACACACACACACACACACACACACACACACACACACACACACACACACACACACACACACACACACACACACACACACACACACACACACACACACACACACCACGCTCACTTTCCAGTAGTAACTCAGCTGAATCTAAACTCAACTCTGCCTTGGGGTGTTTGATTGAACCGGACCAACAGAGTAGAAGTACACAGACTATTGACAGTATAAACAGATCCCATCCTGGAGTGTGTGTGTGTGTGTGTGTGTGTGTGTACTGTTAGCGTCCACGTTTCCCACCTGCAGTACTGGCATCGTCCACCATGATGATCTCTTTGAGCAGGACGGCGGGGGACATGTGCAGGACGCTGTAGACGGTCCTGAGAAGGGTGGACCAGGCCTCGTTATGGAAGACGATGACAACACTGGTGGTGGGCAGAGGGGGGCAGTGGCGGAACTTCCTCTCCACACACCTGGGAGAGAGAGAGAGAGAGAGAGGGGGGGGTGGAGAAAGTGTGTGAGGTGAGAGTGAGTGGTATATCACTTGAAGGCCACGTCAACCATTGTTTGCACACATCCAAGGTCTCACTCACACAATGTTTAGACAAACACAGCACAGCCCTGAGTATACAGGAGTTAAGACGCAGGACGCACTCAGAGGAGTTCCATTAAAGAAACAGTTCAAGGACTAAGAGCAATGATAAACTCACAGCCAGATAAGAAACAGCACAATGGAGCAACTGGCAAGCACAGCAACTACAGCAACTGCACCACAACACAACCACCTGTGTTCTGTCCGCTTCTGTTCTGTTCTGTTCTGGAGCCACGTGTTGCTTCAGCATAACACTGAGCCCAATATGGAAACACGTGTGAATAATTCACCAGTCTGACACACAGAGGGTTAACTTGCACGCTGTGTGTATGTGCGCACACCTTGTTAGTAAAACAGTGATTAGTTGGTAAGGTGTGTGTGTGTGTGTGTGTGTGTGTGGCTCTTACTCTGGAGGCCGGCTGTCATGGCCGAGGCTGCGGCTCAGGGAGATGCGGTCAGTGGCAAACTGGTTGAAGCAGTTCTTGGTCATTCCCTCCTCCTTCTCCTTCACCTCCGCCGGGGTCAGCTTGTCTTCCACAAAGGCCTTTCCGTCGGCCCCGGGGCTGCCGGGGTCCTGCGGGGGTCTCTCCAGGGACGGCTTCAGCTCGGCTTGGCTATAAAATCCAGACAGGCAGTTGGCGTCCTCCGTGGGCTCCACGTTCACCGTCGGTCTCTGCGGAGCCCCGATCTGGAAGCCAATGTTGTTGACGGCATCTCGAACCATGACCAGCACCTGGTCCTTCTTGTCCACCAGCTCCTGGAACCAGGGGTCTCCTGCAGGTAAGGGGCCGACGTCCCTCTGTAGAACCACTATGATCACCAAGAACAGAGTCCCCCCGACCAGCGCCAGCTTCAGAGGAGACACACGCCGACGCAGCAGCAGACGCATGTTTCTGTGTGGAGGATGAGACAGCACTACACATAAAACATGGCTTCAAACCATTTTCCCTACTTCACCTGGAGCTTCAACTAAGCGCGGCCAAAACACCAGACACACACACACACACACACGTTCAGCTGGGATGCTAATCTGACTGAATCCTCTCATTTGTACAAGTGATTATCTTCAATCTGTAAAGACCAGGTTGTGCGTCTTCTAAGTGCCATAGCAGCCAGACATCTAAGCCGGGCTCCTCCTCTCCTCCTCCCTTTAGAGAGCAGTCCCACAGGAGGAGGAGGAGGAGGAGAGAGTGAACAAATAGAGCACACCTCTCCGTAAACACCTGAATCCACCCTCTGCTCTGGCCACATCGCCGCTCTTCTGCAGCTCCCACGCCAGTTAATGACTGACACGTGCAAAAGCCGCCCAAGTGACCACGCAGACACATCAGCAGTTATGATGCCAGGATGTAGACTCCGGTACAAAGAGCGCTTCAAAGGCATTTCCTGGTACCTTTCAGTGAAACAGGATATCATCTCAGACTACAGCAGGTCTGTGTGTGCTCAGGTGATCACTGCTCACTAACTCACTCTTACCTGGTCATAATTAATTCACTCCACTCTCAAGCTGCCCTCCTTCATAATTGATTGAAGAGGAGGACACACACTTTCAGTGATCTGGAGGAGCACAGCCGTTTGTTGCCTGTCAACCAGTTAGTCCAGTTTGTTTGTGGTCACTGCAGCACAAAGAAGCAATAGAAATGTGGATCATAGATAGGGGGATAGAGTTTTTAAACTCTTTTGGCGATCAGTCAATCGGGCAGCGAAAGACAACAGCGGCCACACACACTCACACACTCACACACACAGATTTGTCACATTGCATCAACTTACTGCCTCAATTATTGGCCAACTTCGGGCACAGCGTTGATCCTGTGATAAAGACTCAGAGGACAGAGTGAGGTTCAGACCCGCGGCTTCCTCCTCCAAACTGTACGCTGCATGAAAATGAAAGCGGAACATCTTACATCATCATCATCTTTGACCTCAGACTATCAATGTCACGCATTTACACACACAATCCGCTCCATAATGATACCTTGAGAAGTCGAACTCCTCTGAATATTCATGAGCTCCGTCCTCTCCACAATCCGGCTCCTTACCTAAGAAACCGGGTTCAGGCGTGACGCCCGGGTGTGTTCTGCTGTTCCGGGTGAGCGCGCGCGTGTGAGTGTGTGTTTTTGCAGTGAGGCAGACGCCTACTCGGCTCGGCGTGTGTGTGTGAGTTTGTGTGAGGTTGTTTTCTTCTTCCTCTTGCAGCCGCACTTCCTCCAGCTTGTCTCATGTTGGAGCAACAGGTGCCGTTAGTTGTGGTGATGAGCTCGAGTCCCCCTGCTGGCTGCCTGCGGCCACATCGAGTCCTCCTGGAGGAGACACGAGCTCACACACACACACACAGGCGCACACACACGCTCATGACGTCCCTCCACCTGTCATGTTTCTCAGCTTGTAAAGGTGTAACGTGTCCGAGTTTGGGTCACGTGGAAAAGCTGCTGAAGTGACGGTCACCTGACAGCACAGCGAGTTTGGGCTCAGTGTGTTCCTCTGGCGTCTCCTACATTTACATGACACTTCTCTCAAACTTTGACCTTCATTTAGATTTTCTAAATTGTATTTTTGTTGTTGAGATGTTTTTCAATCCTCCATCTCACAAAGTGGCCCCGGTAAACTGACGCACAGACCTCTGGGAGTCTGTGTCCCCACAAATACAACCATGTCTTCATGTGAGGGACGTTAGATTAGATTAGATTTAGAGATTAAAATACATCAAATAGGCTTTATCGATATCCAAGATGTCCTGAAGACCCTTGGCGTTATAGGATCATAGTGGAGTGGAGCGTCCGGTGGCCACATCATGCTCACTTCCTGCTCTCACTTCCTGCTGTTTCCTCTTAATGATGGAAGAACCTACAGGTGGAAGGAATATCGACCGTACCACCATCAGGAACTCATCGCATGAAAGATAAGCGGAGGTAACCAAGGAGACGGATGATCACAAAGGGACAACAAACCAAAACAACTCACCAAAACTGTGCTGTTTGTAGATCTGAACCTTCCTTGAACGACTGTAAGATGTGTTTTACATGACGTCAACAACAGATCCTCACATTTCAAAGGATCCAGTGGATATTTGCTGTCTCATCCTAAATGATGAAAACTGCCAAACGGCCAATAATTGTTCCTAAATTGACTCAAAGCCGCTCAGGAGCTCGTCGGGACTCGATGTGCTCCTGTGTTCCTGATCCCACAATCCTGTAATCAATGATGGTTTCAGCACCACACACACTGCAGTCACAATGTAAGCTGACTCACATATGAACATCTGATATCAGCAGCCTATTATAGGGACCGTGTGTGTGTGTGTGTGTGTGTCTCACGGAGGATTATAAGGAATTTATTTTGCTTAATTAATGTTCAGCATTGAGTGGTGTAAGTGAACATTTCTGTTCCCTCAAAAGAAATTCATTATTCATGTGGGAGCAATTAAATACTCTCTCTCTCTCTCTCTGTCGCAGCTACTTGAAACTGTAGACTGATGGATTCAGAGCAGGAGGAGGAGGAAGAGGTGGCCTTCCTCAGGTTACAGCCACTGAGAGAAATCTTGATTGCGCCATGTTGACTGACGTGAAGGCTGAATTAAAACCGGGAACAAATACAAACACCGTGAAGCAGCTTAAGCTCTGCTGTAAAATAAATAGTTAAGGCCGAATGAAAGGTTTCCACTCCATTGTGAAGAGTCAAAGTCAAAGTTTCACTGCCACCCAGAGTCAAACTGATGAAGTGCGGCGTTTCAACAGCAAGAACAAAGCTCATGACCACAATCAATGCAATACAGCCATTTATTTATTCATTTCTCCTTCAAAAGAAATCAAACCAATCATTGCACTGTTTCATAACCTGCCGCTTATTAAAGGAATATGCAACAGTATTTTGTTGACCTTTCATTTTAAAGACAGTGAGGGACAAGCAAGAAGCGAGGGGCCTCTTCTCTTCTCCTCTTCTTCTTCTGTGGCCCATCAGGCACAACTCAAGGCTCAGACTGGATCATGAGCGTATTAACACTGAGCCCCCATCATTCAGTCTGATTTGTGGGGGTTGAAGCGTTTAAAAATGTAAAATAAACCTCTACTTCTCACTGTTTGACCTCTCGTACCATGATGGAGTACCACTGGCAATCTAAAGCGTTTGTCTTCAGTAGTGGTGCCATCAGGAACTAAACTAAACGGTTGTCACGTTACAATCATATGATTAAAGTGTTTTAAAAAAAGGCTAATTTGGGAGGCGATGAAACCTCCGTGTGCCAAATACGACCAGATGTTTACAGTGGTGAAAAAAGGAGCACAGCTGTTGGTCGGAGACGCGTGTGACCACCTTGAAACTGCATCATCTCAAGGCAATACATGTGAACACATTAGTGAATCCTAAAGCCAGCACAGACTCACACCGTCAGGAGACACACTCAGGGAACACAATCCAAAATATAGGTTCAGGCTTTTTGCTGGGGGGGTTTGGAATGAAATCAGTTAAAATCACAGTCCTTACATAGGAGCAGGAGATATAATTGTTTTTCAAACGATGGATTAACACAAGAAGAAGTCAGGAATGGACACAGAAATCCAAAGAATAACATCAAACGGGCCTCGCAGCAACCAGATTGGCAAGAATAAGCACGTGTCATACAGTATCATAAAAACCTCACAGTGAGAAGTTACAGTATGATGCCACACACACACACACACACACACACACACACACACTTTTAGAAAACATTTCGTAACAGTTTAACATTCTCTCCTCAGTTTCAAAGCGACTGTTCCTTCACTTCATTATTCATGTTTCGGGACTGGAACTAAAAATACATTTGCCGGGAGCGACGGCGGACCAATGGCACGTCCCCGGCGGCCCCACAAACGGCGCGGCGTCCCGACTGGCTGATCGTACAAACAAAGGAGGCCCTGATAAGAACATGGAAATCCGAGCCAAGGCTGTTTTGTGTGTTGTCTATATTTGTGTACAGTGTGCGCGCGTGTCCTCATCCGTGAATGCATCAAAGTCTGCGACAAATATAAGTCCGTCCCCCCCGTCGACAAACAGGGACGAAAACGTGGCCTTCGCTGTCAAAAGACGGATAAATCGCTGCTGGGGTGTGTGAAACGTGTGTGTGTGTGTGTTTTAATATCAAACATTTGTTCTTTGGTCGTTTTCGTCCTTCATGTTATCCTTGCATATTTTCTTCTATGTAACCTTTTTGTATATATATATTTTCCTTTTTTTTTTGTACAAGGTCATCCCAAAAATCCATCCGCACAAAAATAAATAATGACTCCGGATGAAATACTTGTACTTTTGCTCATAAACATAAGCATAGCCACTTCCCATCCTAAGGCAACTGGGCTTGGTGATCTCTGGAGCAGCTCGGGGGGGGGGGGGGGGGGAGAAAGCCTTCATATAACATCCTACACACACACACACACACACACACACACACACACACGGGCCCCAGCTCCACTCTGGCGGCCGTCCTCTGTCCCCAGCGTGTCCGCACCGTGCTTCAGTGCTCATCGCCCGAGCCGACCACTTCAGTGTCTCTGCAGCTCGTGTCCTGTCAGTGCAGCGGGAGTCACGCAGCGGGCGAGCCGTCCCGTCTGTCGTTAACTGCCCTGGGGGCCGCTGGTGAGGAAGTAAGTGGTCATCTCTCCCTTCCCCTTCACCTTCACAACGCCTCGGTAGTCCAGCTGGTAGCCTCTGTTGACCAGCACGTGTTGGAGGTCCGAGGTCACCTAAGAGAGGACGGGGGACATTTGAGACGCGGACAGACACTCAACACTGTCAGTCAGAGTTTCACGCCGGTGCCGAAAGCGGAAAGACGGCAGACATCAGATATGGATGAGAGCTTTCATAACGCTCCGAACCTTCAGACTGTGGACGGCAGCACAGCAGTGTGAAGTCAAACTAAACACCTAATGACAGAACTGAGAGTAAACATGTTCTGAGAGAAGCTTTACTTTAGTGGGGTACTCAATTGTTTTTTATGCAAACAATTACCTTTACTTTGCTACAACAACTTGAAACTTGAAACTACATATCGGAACTCAAATCTATAAATTTGACTTGCTGCAGCAGCCGGAGCACAAATCTGCTGCTGCTCTCTGACATGTGGCTGCGGTTGGTTTGGTAAACTGTAAAACTGAATGAAGTGATTAGTTAGATGAGTTCCTGCTGTCTAACTGATCTGAGAGAGACGCACAGTGTGTTCATTTTGTTCATAGAAAGACTGCATCACATGCTTTAAATGCCATAATGAGGGATAAAATATGACGATGATTGATTGATGATAAAATAAACATCAGCAGGTTTATTTCTTTATTTAAATTTGACTAGTGACTTAGTCAATATTTCTACTTGTATTTATTTAGAACAGCTTCTGGGCACTTGGTCCACCTCTGCTGCAGAGGGCCGTCTCACCTGCAGTACCACACTACACACACAGGTGGCAGCAGTGGTCGCACTATTCACCTCCCAGCCACCAGTTTAGCCATTTGGTTTTGATTCATTGACCTTGTGGCTGATTTGCAGATCGTTGCTGCTGCTCACAGTTCAAACATGTGCTACAGATTATTATTCTTATTATTCTTATTCACTTGTTGATAATAACAACGTGACGACATCGGAGTAGAATGTAAACAAATCAAACTGGCTGTGACAGGATTGAGTGTCTTGCTCAAGGGCAGCACTGCAGCATTCAGCTTTCACCCTGAATCCTCCAGCAGATGCCACTCTGCAACTCAATTATTGTTATTATTATTAAGTGCCTCAATACGTCTGTATCTAGTAATACCGGGTCCATATCCACTCAGTACTTGGTTGATGTATTACTGGGAACTATGTGTCTCTACTTTAACGACAGAGTCCAGGTTGAGTACCTGGATGTAGTCAGGTACACCTGTGCTGTCCATCCTGCTGGCCACGTTCACCGTGTTCCCCCAGATGTCATACTGTGGCTTCCTGGCTCCAATCACACCTGCGACCACCGGCCCCATGTTTAACCCTGAGGACAAAGCAACTCACTGTGTTACTCCATATTAACACAATCACCATCATGTAGGAAAGTAAAGGATGGGAGTGCTTGATGGAGAACTTCTCCTGTTGTCTCACCGATCTTCATCTGGAAGTTGTTGAAGGAGTGCTCATTGATGTACTTCATCTGCTCCCGGAGTCGCATTGCGTAGTCGGCCAGAGCCAGGATGTGCGAGCGGCCCTCCCTGTCGTAGGTGGAGTCGTTCAGGCCGGAAGCCGCCATGTAGGTGGAGCCGATGGTCTTGATCTTCTCCAGCTGACGGAACCTGTCCTCACTGATGATCTGGAGAAGCAGAGGGGACGCTTTAGAAGACAAGGACATACACACATAGCAGTGCAGGAAGAAGATGAGCGTGTGCTTCCTTCTCTATTCACCTCATCAAAATCAGCGATGATCTCATTGAGCAGCCTCAGACACTCCACTCCTTCATTGTTGGCCTCCAGCTCCACATAAAACTCGGAGAAGTTGCTGATGGAGGCAAACATGACGGCAACACACTCGCATGACTGATAGTACAACTCGTCATTCCGCCGCTCTCGGGCCAGGAAGTGAGCGGCCACGTCCTTGGGCAGGATGTTGTGGAGCAGGCGGCGGTTGTACGCCTGCAGCTCCTCCATCTCCTCCTTCTCCTCTGTAGCCTGCGGACGGAGACTCATTGTCAGTCGACTGCAAACCTGGGCTGCTCTCCCTTGTTGCCTCTGGCGAGTTCTTCCGTAAGAGTTTAAGCTTTGTTTGGTTTTCTATGCAAATCTTTTAGGTTTGTTGATTTACCTGCAGCTTCCAGAGGAAGTCCAGGCGTGCGGTGGACTCCACCTGCTGAGCATGCAGGTACAGAGCCAGGACAAACACCGTCAGGATGATAGGGGTCATGACCTTTAGGGATACCTTGGTCACAAACTCCAGGCTGAGGAGGACAGAAGAGGCATGAATGGGTGTTAATGTTACACACATGATCACATGTCTCCACACGGCACAGGAACATGTGACAGCCACTCACCACTCCTCCCCTGTGCCGTTGAGCACCGGCCTGTAAAACAACAGGACATGACGTCTGTCAGCCACATACATCTTAGGGAAAGTATGCAATGACTGTAAAATACACAACACTCCACTTACTGTTGTAGGGAATCGTTAAGAGGCGATAATTGCCTGTAGGAAAAAATACATTCAGAAAGTGGGACTTTGACACAGGAAAGTAGGACTTAAGCTTTCTACAAGCCAACCTAAAGGTCTGAGAGAAGTAGGTCAACAACACAAACCACAGTATTGTGACTGAGATTACCTATTCAGGCTGAAAATGGTTGAGGTTTCTGTGTGTGTGTGTGTGTGTGTGTGTGTGTGACTCACAGGGTGCTGGCTGTGACCAGCCAGTCTGCGTTGTCAAACAGGGCCACCTGAGGCCACTCCACCAGCAGGAGGAACGTGAGCTGGATGAGCAGCATCAGAGCCAGCTTCCCTATGCTGCTGATGTGGAGGAACACGGAGCAGGCCAGCAGGGTCAGCAGTACACTGTAGCAGAAATACTGCAGCCGAGAGGGCACAGAGGAGGAGGAGGAGGAGGTGGAAGAGGAGGAGGAGGAGGAGGAGGAAGATATTAGATGACTGTTCAAACATACTGTTTGTGTTCACAACAAAGACCCAGTGGGGAAAAGGCACAAGCGCATGCCCACGTGCCTTTGGGAGGAACACACACACACACACACACACACACACACACACACACACACACACACACACAGTTGTTGGACTGACCTCGGGGAAATGGCAGTGCATGTCGGGGCTGGAGCACACGGTCAGGCCGTCCTCTGCCGCCCTGGTGAGGTTGTGCAGCAGACACAGATTGATGGAGTAGTTGAACTCATCCATCACACACGTCTCCAGTGTCACTCTGCTGCATGTGAGCTGGGAGACGAAGAACAAACGATGAGTCAGGCAACAATGAAATGGCAAGATAGAATTCACGCGCACAAAACCATCTCCAGCCGATCGATCGGGTGAACACACATCAGAGCCACTGTTGCTTTAACTGCACTGATTTATCAATGTTGTCATTTCATTTCCAAAGCAGTGATGTGTTCTTGTCCTTTTCTTTGTCCTTTATCATTTTGCCAGACCCGGCTTACATCACCGGACTGAAAACGGTTTCTCTAATAATAAAACCTCTATTCAAAAATGTCAAAAATTGAAATAATGCAATAATAAATAAATGATTCTTGGGAGAAATTCACTGCAGAACCGAGCAAACAAGCCGAAGAGGAGGAATTTAATTAACAGGTTAGCTCTATGTGACAGTATGATGTAATCCTATCTCTGCAAGCAGCCAATCACATCCAGGTCTACACACCTGCAGCGGCTGCGGTGTTTACAGGTGCACACGTTTACAACACACAAAGCAGATACAAATACACTCTGCCTGGCATGTTAGGGCTCCGGTGCAGAGCATGTTAAGCAATGCAAAACAGGGATGTAAATATTTAAAAGCCATTAAAACAGACAGGATAAAAATAGAGTTAGAAGGAATTCTTCTTCCTCCACGGCTCCCCGGAGCAAATTTCCCCCCCAAGCCAAACAGCACAATTCCTGACATTGTGTTGATGATCAGCACTGTTACGTGATGCTGTCATGAGGAAGTGATGAGGAGCTGGAGTCCTACCATGTTGGCAAAGGAAGAGATGAAGAGGAGGAGGATGGTGAAGACTCCCACCAGGGTGCTGTTTGCACGAGACTGGACTATTTTCCTGGTTACATTCTGCAGAACGGCCGGGAAGAACTGCGACATAAACGGCAAAGCGATCAGACGGAGTTAAGACCATTAGTGACGCTGACTGCAGACATGTGATCGTGACTCATATCTGCACACACATCACTGCAGGGGTGGAGGACTTTGTCCCTTACTTTGATGCAGGAGTAGATGGCACAGATGAAGAGGATATTGGCAAGGATGATGAAGATGCTGATGTAAAGCACAACACTGATGCTGGAGGAGAGAAGATGATTATTAGGATGTGGAACTGTCATTAACGCCACGTAAACTCATTAAGACCAAGTTTCCTGTCAGTAATCAGTCAGACTGAGGGTGGAGGCACAGAGGCCAGTGTGTCGGAGGTGACTTACTTTGGGAAGATGATCATCTGAATGAAACAGATACAACAGAACACCAGGACTGTGCAGGCCACATAGCCTCCGAAACGATCGTCCACCTTTTTAGAGTACTGGAAGAAGAGAGAGAGATCAGAGAGGCATCAGGGACTCTGTAGCCTCAGGTGGAGGAAACTGTGTTTATGTGACTGAATGTTGTTGATGGAAACCTTCTTCTCCAGTTCAGTGGTCTGGAAGGTCAGTAGGAACTTCTTGACGTGGTCTTTCCTCAGCTGGTCGATGCTGCGGGCGTCGATGGCTCGTCCCAGGAACTCGTCCACCTCGTCCTCGGGGTTCAGGGCCTCCTGAGCACAGCGGCTGGGCAGACCACGAAGCAATAGGTCACCGTCTGTGTGTGTGTGTGTGTGTGTGTGTGAGAAAGCTGGCCTATGCTACCACAGGCAGGATGACTCACAGCTAACAGGGTATTAGTGCTGGGTCGGATCTGACTGCATAAAACCAACAGAGGGCTCTAAATTTAGAGCTGTACAGCGTCAATCTGACAATCAACGGCTAATAACAAAAGACAAAGACTCACTTGTCTTTGCTGGATGCTTCGTCGATGCCCTGAGAAAAACAAAAAAGAGAGAGAGAGAGAGAGAGAGATAGAGAGAGAGAGAGAGAGAGAGAGAGAGAGAGAGAGAGAAGCAGTGAGAACGAGTGAGACAGAGCGGCGGTGCATTAGAGAGAAGGACAGAACAGGAAGCCGCAGAGAAAAACCGAGAGAGGAAAAAAAAAAAAAACAGACAGAGCCTCCGACATCTGCACAGCTAATCCCCCAGAGCCAGACTGATGTTTTAATTAATGCTCAAAAGCTTCAAATTACACCCTGGTTGCTCCTGGGGGCTCAAACCCTCTGAGATAGAGACGACAAAGGGAGGAGGAGGAGGAGGAGGAGGAGGAGACGAGGGGGGGGGAAAGTGTGGCAAATAGAAGGAAATGAGACTTGTAGGATGAAGATTGAGAGGGAGATCTTCAGCAGACTCATCAGATTAGCCGGGGTGGTAATAAGTGATGTAGTGGGAATCCCTGGGAGTCGTCTCTGGTCGCTCATAAGCCCTGTGGTGGTTTGGACGGAGATGGATCGATGCGTCTCAAGTCTCCTATTGTCTCCTCTAGGGCCTGGTACGCACGCCGAACACTCATCTCACACTCAAGCGGCGCGGATATACATTTAGAGAGCAGCTATGCCACTGGAAGACTGAATAGAAACACTCAGGACTTGTTTTCAGAGAGAGGAAACGAGAGAAAAGTGTTGGATTGAAATGAGAGGACTCTGGGAGATGAAAGCCACAGCCAGGTGTCCCCATGTCCCCGTGTCCCCGTGTCCCTGCTGCGTCTCACCATCTGCCTGAAGACTTTGGACTCCTTGGTCCTGGAGAAGGATCTGTCAGGCACCCAGCGTGGCATCAGGCCGTCACCAGAGTTTGCACGTGCCCGCTGCATCTTGGCCATCATGGCTTTCTCCTCTTTCTAAAAGTGGAGAACAGGTTAGAAGTCAAGAGGGATCAGGTCTTCTATCTCAGGTGACAGGCAATTATACTGTTTGTGTCAAATATGGCACCGGTGTGAAGGTCTGAACTGGTGTGTGTGTGTGTGTGTGTGTGTGTGTGTGAAATCTAACCCTCTTCTGGCTGCAGCCCAGCACCAAGAAGGTCTCGATGTTGTTCTCCTTCAGGTAGGCGTTCCTTTCTCCCCCGAAGCCCGGCTCCACCTCGTAGTCCTCGTTCAGATACTGCAGAGTGGCTTTGGTGATGTGGATACGCCTGCACACACACACGCACACACACACGCACACACAGTGACAAACTCTTAGTAAACTGATGGAGACAGAAACACAGATTACTACATTTTGATGACTCTTGTTACTTTGCAACTACAGATTTGATATTAAAAGCAGCTAAAATCCTAATTCTCTCCTACTTTCTTCCTCTCTTTCTTCCTTAACTGCTCTTTAACATGAAAATCCCCTGAAATTAAGGCAATTTTGAGGATAAATCTCAGCAAAGGGAACATTTACTTTGACGTGTCGGTATTTGTTTAATGCCTTATATTGATTTTATGAAATGCCTTGAATCAAACAATCGATCAGAGCGGTCATTCATACAAAATGGCAGCGTGTGTCAGCACAGTGTCAGCCGGGTGGGAGGGGCTTACCCGGCCTTTCCCCCGGCCTCCATTTGGTTGGCGAGCGTCACGTCGTTGGACCAGACGTCAAACTGCCACTTGCGCAGGCCGAGCACCCCACAGTGGACGCGCCCGCTGTGGATGCCCACCCGCATGTTCACATTAACACCTGTCACCTCTCTCACCAGCCTGCACACACCGAAATAGAAAGATACACACGCACGCACGCAGGGAGGGACACACACACACACACACACACACAAGGAGAACTAGAGTCACCTTCAGCCGCATGCTATGCTTCTGCCATGCATGAGTGTGTGTTTGTTGTGTGTGTGTGTTTGGGTGTGTGACGGTGCGTTGGACTCACGAGATCGCCTCAATCATGTCGACTCCCATCTCCACACAGCAGTGGGCGTGGTCAGCCCGAGGCTCAGGCAGCCCTGACACACAGTAGTAACAGTCCCCGAGGATTTTAATACGCAGGCAGTGGTTCTCCTGCACGGCAAGGACACACACACACACACACACACACACACACACACACACACACACACACACACACACACACACACACACACACACACACACACACACACACAGGATATGCTTTCAATTATAGTTAATACATAACATGCTCATGTCACACAGCTCAGTGTGTTCTGTATAATTTATTTGTCCTAACACACACACACACACACACACTCATAAGTCTCCTCATGGTCTAATTGATGTGTTACACAACGCTTAAGTAACACACACACACACACACCCCCCCCCTCTCATGTGTTAGCCTCATGTTAGCCTCATGGTGCTAACAGAGTCGTCGTGCTCTCACCGATGCCAGCTTGTCGAAGCGGGCGAACAGTTCGTTGAGAGTCATGACGAGCTCCTGGGCCGTGCACTGAGACGCCAGGCTGGTGAAGCCCTCGATGTCTGCAAACAGAATGCTGCAGGGGGGAGAGAGGGGAGGGAGGGAGGGAGGGAGGGAAGGAGGGAGAGAAGGAGGGAGAGAGGGGACGGGGGAGGACAAGGATTATTAGGAGGGAGACACAAGGAATGAGATGGATCAATAAGACAGAGTTAGTTAACAAGGTCTACTGCCTCCCTCACTCCCTCACTGTCCAGCAGAGAGAGAGAGAGAGAGAGAGAGACAGAAGGAGAGAGAGACAGAAGGAGAGAGGCAGAGGCAGAGAGGCAGAGAGACAGAAAGAGAGAGTAGGGGAAAGAGAGAGAGAGGCAGAGTGAGAGAGTGGAGAGTGAGAGAAAGAGGGGGAGACAGAGTGAGAGAGTGAGAGAGAGAGAGAGGGGGAGACAGAGAGACAGAGAGAGACAGAGAGAGGCAGAGTGAGAGAGTGAGAGAGTGAGAGAGTGAGAGATTGGCTCCCACCATCCTGGCCAATGTAGGTCGCCTCCTCCAGCCCTCCCCTCTGAGAAACACCCCCCCCACTGTCTGCATGCCTTTCATTGCTTACTTCTTGATAGTACTGAAATGTGAGGACAAACACAACCGTGCGCACTGAGTTCCCCTTGATTGCAGACAGATGGCGCAATCGGTCCCATGACGTCCAACATCCGAGGAAAAAGAAGGAAAAAAAAAAAACAGCTCTTGGGGGCAGAAGGGTCTTTGTTTACAGCGGTCCTGGGTCCTGAGCGTCTGATGTGCGTTTCCAGGCCGATGTTCTTCAGGCGAACTTACTCATGATTCACTCCAGCTTTGAGTTTGCAGCCTGGTCCAGCTTCCTCTTTTACATTTTCCCTCAGCTTGTTTATTACTGGGCCTGTTGTTCCCAGCATGCCATCCCTCTCCACGGCTCAAATCAAATTTCCTTCTCTTCGCAGGTCTCCTGACTGCCCCATAAAGCCCGGAGTGTGTTGGTGTCCTGCACACACACACACACACACACACACACACACACACACACACACACACACACACACACACACACACACACACACACACACACACACACACACACACACACACACACACACACACACACACACACACACACACACACACACACACCGCTGCTGCATTGTTTTACTTTCCACGCTTGTGTCAAATTGGCAGCTCGTGTAAACAAGCGCACACATCCAGACTCCTGGCCCGTGATGTCTTGGCTCCCCTCGCACCGGTCAGGGCCCAGAGAGTTGTCACGGGAACCAATGTTGTTGCGCTGGGAACGCCGAGCGGCTCTCAATTCAGTTTGGAGCAAAAAGGGGGAGGGCGGTAAAAGCATGGACACTACTACTACACCTACCACCCACCATCAACCTCCACCCCAACAGCACCACCGGGTCACCATGGAGACATTAGATCAGCTGTTATCCAGTGGTGATGGGGTCTGAATGCACAGCGGCGTGTCTAAGTCGATATGGTGACTGCTGCTTGTGTCTGCGTCAGTGTCACTAGACAACAACATGCATAATACATGCTGTCAGTGATGTGGAGGTGGGAGTGAGACTGTACCTGACACATCAGCCAGCAACGAGGGTCACAGCTACTGGTGTGAGCACAGGGGAAAGACTCACACCACCTCTGTGGCACCGCGTGGGTGTGTGTGTGTGTGTGTGTGTGTGTGTGTGTGTGTGTGTGTGTGTGTGTGTGAGACGGACGGTATGGAAGCAGACGCCTGAATGTAGCTGCCTTTACCTCACGTTGTCGTGTTTCTGGATGTAGATCTTGTGGAACATCATATCTTCCTTCTTGGCATTGATATCAGCCTTCATCTCCATGGCAACGTGCCTTGGAAGCACTGACAGTAGCAGGCGCTCCTGAGAGAGAGAGAGCGAGAGAGGGAGAGAGAGGGGGAGAGTGAGACAGACAGACAGTGAGAGAGAGGGAGAGAGAGACAGGAGAGACACTCAGCCCATTCACTTTAATCTGTTCCCACCGTGAGACTGCTCAGTGAGTCACCATGCCTTGTTGGCATGTGCGTGGGAACGTGTTAGTCAAATAGAGGAGGAGAGGAGATACGTGTTATACTCCAGAACATAATGTTGACCTCAAAAACTGAGACAAACACATTAGACTAGAAAATGGAGACTCCCATTTGTTGCTCTTTTGCATTTGTTTTGTCCCTGCAGGACACGGCTGCCGCTTCTGCTTATTTGCTTGTGTGTGTGTGTGTGTGTGTGTGTGTGTGTGTGTGTGTGTGTGTGTGTGTGTGTGTGTGTGTGTGTGTGTGTGTGTGTGTGTGTGTGTGTGTACCTGCTGCTGGTTTTCCCTCTGCAGGTGCAGTCTGGCCTGGATGTATCCTCTGGTCTCTTGGAAGGCTTGTCTCTGGGACACCTCAGCAGGGTAGTGGGTACAGATCCCGATCATATTAGTGCAGAGGAAGATCAGCACGTTGGCACCGATCTAAAACACACACACACACACACAAATATGAGCAGATGAAAAAGAACACAGACACACACGTCAGACCATAAGAATACCCTGACCCTTGCGTGACCGGGGCGAAGTCAATAAACAAAATTGATATGTCCCTCTGTCATAGCATTCAGTGTGAGCAGAAACATTCCTCAAACGTCTGCGGGGCTGCAGGATGTGATCTGGCTGAGATGAGGAGCGAGGCCTCGTGGCTGCTCCTCACGTCCAGAGGCTCAATGTGATGCGTCAGCCGGGACACGTGAAGACGATGTGACTCCAACCCTGCATTTGCTGTTTACTTCAGATGAAAGTGTTTATTGTTTTTAAAAAATCCCACAAACCGCGTTGAGAGAGTGTTTATCAGATATATGAAGAGGCGCCTGGCCGCAGCCGAGCCGCCCTGCAGGACCACACGGCCTTCTGTGAACACGCAGGGACTTACATCTGAAGAATACACATGTAGATGATGGTAAAAGAATAACTGTGTGTGTACACAAACACACACAGTCCAGTGAGGCGTTCTGCTCCAACAATGAGTGTGAGAGAATACAGAACACAGAGAGTCACAGCTTTATCTGCGCTCCAGTAAATGAATTTTAGATACAGTGTAACGTTCGCTATGCGGGGGTCACTGACCTTAAAAGCATTCCTCTGCTCTGCTGGTGATGCTGCGTGTGTGTGTGTGTGTGTGTGTGTGTGTGTGTGTTTCAGTGCGTGTCTGTGTTTCTTTGCATGTGTGTTTCTGTGCTTGTGTGCATTTCTGTGCGTGCGTGTGTTTCTGTGCGTGTGTGTTTCTGTGCGTGTGTGTGTTTCTTTGAGTGTGTCTTTGTGTGCGTGTGTGTTTTCTATCTGTGTGTTAAGCCTGTGTGTGTCAATCTGTCAGTGATTTCTCTTCTCACTCGTCCACAGCGAACACTGAAGATCAGAATTGGAGCCTTGAGCTCTGGACTTCCCCTCCATTCAAACACACACACACACACACACACACACACACACACACACATACATACACACACTCGAGCATGCGCATGAGGACTTTGTCTCCATGCTCAGAAACACACTCCAGCCTGGGAAAGTCACTTGACCTCTGACCAGAGCACAGAGTGTTTCCTCTGAAGATGATATCACAGATAATGGGAAAAAGACATGCAGGCACCACACACACACACACACGCACGCACACACACACACACACTCACGGAGGCTGAATTTCAATCAGTCCTCACGGCAACATGGAGGACTTTGCAGGAGAACTGAGAGCTCAGAAACGTAAAGTGTTTATCAGCTTGGCTGGTATGTCGCCCAACCAGCATGTACATGTGACAGAGTGGAAGAAACACAGATAAGTAGAGATAGAAGAGAATACACACCACGATGATGCACCCACACACATTCCACACATGTTTGTATCCAGCATGTACACACGTCATATAAGGGGCCGACATGCATATGAAATGAATTAAACCAAGCTGTAAAAGACAGAGAGACAGAAACGCTACGTCTCTATGTGGACAACAACAAAGGCTCTACTGCAGGTTGTATTTGCTTTCTACAATGGTCCCGAGAGGAGGTTTACACTGTCAACACACACCCGCCCCGGGTTGTCACAACAACACGGAGACAATTTAACAACCTGTGCTTGAAACACAACACCCATTACCACAGGACAGTGGCGGGCAGATTCCACTCTGCTTATCAGAGGAGAATCAGGCGGTAACTTCCCCTTTGCACCTGAAAGCCCAACGACCAAAGCAGATGACGACAGCAGATAAACACACAAGCAAACGTGTCTTTCTTCTATCAAAGAGAGGCCAACAGGTGAGAGAGGCGGAGAGCAGGAATGCATCCAGGAGACAGCGATGGAACACAGAGCTCTTTGCCTTCACTCGCTCCTGCAGCATGACAGAGAATTGTTGATGCCCAACTGTCAGATCAAAGCTGCCAAGGGGAGTCGGACCCTTCATCATCCGGCTACTGAAGCTCAGGATGTGGTTTTGCAGCACAACATTCCTCCAATGTTCCACCGGCCAGGGTTCAGACTCGCCGAGTGAAGTGAAAGTGCAAAACCGAATTAGCGATTAGCCTATTGTGTTCACAAATTAGTGACATGGCAGGGGTGGGGTGGGGGGGCTGCTTTGTCTAGGGCTCCATTGTTGTCCCAGACCACCAATGGAGACCTGACACTCCTGCCCTCTTGTGCTACAACTACATCACATAAATCCCCAGCAGATGAGAGGGAACATAGCAGAGCAGATGACTTAGTTAAGTGTCCTCTCTGAGCTATGAGGCCACCTGCACTCTCAGTCCAGTACCTTCAGCCGGTTCAGCTTCCCATGTGAGAGCCACTCTGCTGTGGCAGATTTCATTCCAAGTTAAGACATTCCGATCAAATTGATTGGCAACGAGCACGGCGAGCTTTTTCGCAGCTTAGCAGCTCCCACATTTGGGACTCGGTGTGTTTTTGTTGAATGAGAAAACAAGCAATTGTGCAATTATAGCTTGGCTGAGTATTTATTTACAAATGTGATGAAGAATTCCCATGAATTATTATTTAAACCATCATTTTAAAAGTGGGCAGAACATCAACATTCCCAGGTTGAGCATTATTACTCCGGCGCCTGTGAGTAAAGTAGGTGAGGTGGAGGTTTAGTGAAGCGTGATGAAGAAGGCCTGAGTAAATGTAAAGATCTCTGCTTAGTCAGACATGGAGAGACGTACGCGTCGGCGGAGGCTTCTGAATAAATCTGGCGAGCGAGTGGTGCGAGTGTGAGGCTCCAGTTGGACCGGCATCCCTTTGATCCTGGAGCTGGTTGTGCGTCTGTTGCTACTCATATGTGACCCCGGCCTGCTAATCCCACACAGACCCACAGACAATCTGACACTCCACTCTCCACAGAAACGGTGATGTGATGCAGAAGAGTCAGATGAACTCTCTGCTGGCTTGTAAAGTCCCTTTCTCTTTATAATTAGTTAGCTGAATGTAACTCCAGGTGTCTCCCGCCTGTTCTCCCAGGAGCCATTTGGCTGACAAAGGCGAACCTCCGTTGGCATTTACTTAAGCAGGAACCTCTCTGGCGGTGAAGTTAAAAGGAGTCTAAACATTGGCTTATAAGGTGCGGCTTTCAGCAAGGTGCTTTATTAAGCAAAGCACAGGGATAATATGTTAAAGAACCAAGCAAGGAAGGGGATGGAAAAGATTTCTGCTTGGCAAACATACAGCAAATCCATTCCGTCTTTAATGATGTCTGCTTAACAATTAACACCCACACAGGAATGTACATAGAAGCAGGTCAGCTACTCCATTCACACACACACACACACACACACACACACACACACACACACACACACACACACACACACACACACACACACACACACACACACACACACACACACACACACACACACACACACACACACACACACACACACACAGTAAATAGTGCATCAGGTAATTTTAATTTTGTGTGTGTCATGTTTACATCTGTGACAATACAAGATAAGCTGATGCTACAATCTGTCCTGTATTAAAATAAGACTAATGGATGTTTCCATTAGCCGGGCTGTATCGGAGCGAGGCTACAGAGCGAAGGATCAGCTCGGCGATCCCACCAACCACAAGCCTCGCTACAGCAGAGGGTGAAAGTTCAAAAGGACGGAGAGCTAACTCCCTGAAGCAACACAAGGCTCAGGGGACACTGCTGTTGACGCGGGGGCGACTCTCCACCAGATGACCTTTGATAGGCATCTGGAGCTTATAAACGTCCTGCTGAGATCAACGTCAGTCACGCACTCCTGATGGCTGCTGGCATCCGGCCCCCGTAGATTACACGGCCGTATCAGAACGGTAAAAATAGACGGAAACATGGGAGATTTTGATGCATTAGCTCTGATCTAATTGGGGTTACTAAAACTCTGTAACTATTGACATAAGAAAGAAGCCATTCCTTATAAAGATAAATGTTGGACAGGGGTGTCTATCTTTGCCAGTTTGGGTCGCTGCCATCTGGAACTGGAGCTGCGTTGTCGTCACTGGCTCGGGGCGAAGCAGAGCCGAGTCTCAGGCGACCCGGCGAGGCCACAGAGTAAATCTTTGGGAATACCGCAAAGCCAAACAGAGCTGGACCCGAGCCGCGCAACTGTCAGAAAAATAGACCCCCCCCAATTAATACTGAGGAACATGAGCCTTGTTAAAACATGAGCAACATCCTTCCGACCGGCCAGGAAAGACTGACGAAAACCACCTCAAACTGGCCCACTACATTTATTCTCGTACGTTTCCTCAAATCACAGGATTATCTCGCTCATTTATCCTTCTACTTCAATATCTCAACCTTCAATTTATTCTCGTCTGGCAAGTGGCCCCCGCCGGCTTCCAGTAAAGGGCTGAGAAACCCACGGCTACAAATCCGGGACTGTATGTACCTGCGCTCGTACACGGCACGGACAAGAACAGCCCCGTCACTGACATTAGCTAAATTGGTCCATAAGAGATAGTCTGTTGTTGTAGTTGCACTTAGTGTCATATGAGCCCCGAACAAGCGGCTGTTAAGCAGAAGGACGAGGCAGTGGAGTCACATGGAGACACATTTCAGCCTTTACACCTATTATTTGCTTGCGGCTCTCGGTTGGCTGAATGTGACATTTTGGATTGAGGTCTATTCTAGGAGCTTCATCATGTGAGCCCGCCCCCCCTCACACACACACACACCCCCCCCCCCCCCCCCCCCAAGCACTCCATGTCCCTGTCAACTTATAAAAAAAAGTCTGTGGAATAATTTTACAGCTCCTTCAGTTCAATCTTACAGCTTCACACGGCTCACGTGTCGCTTTATTTAGCTTAACTCTCTTTAACTTTGTCCTCGTGAGTTATATCTATGTTTTAAATACATCGTTATCAGGACAGGCTGGGTATCGAAAAACTCGAGAGAAAAGCGCCAAACAGATTAGAACAGATTTCAGTCTGTTATGTAATTCTGTTTTTTAAAGCAGCTATAAGAGTCTTTTACTAATTCCAAGTGCTAGAAAAGGAGAACAGGAATGTTAAGTTAATGTTATGTTAAGATATCTTTCTGTTCAGAGACGAAGGATACTAATAGAAGTCATTACTGTAAGTCTGTGATGTTTTATTCGACTGTTTTCTTCCTTTTCGCTCATAAACTTCTTCTCTGTCCGGTGCCGCTCTGGCATTCTTTGTCACTGCTGAGCCCCGACGCTCAGCGGAGGGCCGGAGGGAGTAACATGTGGGAGGCTTGAGCTTTCCTCCCCCCCCACCCCCACCTCCCACCCACCCACTCCCTCATCTCGCCTTCCTCTGTGCAGGCACCCAAGGAGTCGCTGGGACTGTAGGACAAAGACTCCATCCCTCTGCCAGGCTTCCCATCTCTAACTCCTGCGAGGTGTACGCTCCAGCAGACGCTTTTAAAGGTGGATAATAGAAAATTAAACTTATAAATTAAAAAGAAAATACTAAAAAAAAACAACAAGTTTATGGACTAAACTCCTAACTTACTCATCCTCAGTTTCCATAATTAGTTGTAGGAGTTAAAGACAAATGACAAAGAGTATGAGATGAGAGTTAAGGCTGTATAGTTGTTGTATAGTTTGTCAGTGGTCCCGGTCCAGTGTTTGGCTGGATGGAGGGTGGGAGTGGGGCAGAGCTGGACACAACTCTCTCCTCCCAGCTGTGTCCTCACTAACCCCTCCACTTCCTGCCCGCTCACACCCTCCGAGCCGGAGAAGGCACAGCTGCAATTACAGAAGGCCGGCAAGAACACAAGATTCAGTTAATTAGTCCAACCGACCAGGAGAAATAGGAAATCTCCCCCCCAAAAAAAGCCAGCAGCCCCGTTTTCTTGCTCGTGTGCCGGCTCGTCTCAACGCTGGGAACTATTTGAGGGAGTGCAGCCGCTGAACTGTGCGGCCACTGTGAGCTAAACATCCAGGAATTCCCATTTCGGGGCTGCGATCGCCTCCGTGCCCTTTTAAGCACAACACACTATAAGAACGCCAGGCCATCACTTCACTTTGACAGAGATCAGTCTGACACGTAACGCCTCCGTTTTCAAGTTAAACCTCCGTATTGTGTTTGTTTAGCACGCCGGGGAGCATTTCTCAGGCACTCTCTCTTCCAAGGCAGATTAACAGAATTATGACAGGAAGCACGGAGGCAAGATCAAATAAGACGAGTGTGTGGGCCAGATGCCGGAGCTCTTATTAAAACATAACAAGAGTCCACTTCCACACTGCAGTTATATAAGCAGCGGCGGCGGCGGCGGCTCACTACAAAGCCGCTCTGCTCATAGTTTCAACCCGTGCTCTTTTCCGTTCTATCTCCAAATCTATACGCAATATTGACTTTTTACTACAAAGCACACAGGTCGATCCAGGGACGAGAGCAACAGGTTATAGTTTAAACAGCAGCAACACAACAGCAGTTTGCAAACCAACTAAAGTTTATCTTTGCTCTTCCATGAGTTGCTGGCTGTGTGGAGGATGAGCCGATAATGAACCCATGCATGAAGCACATTGCCTGCCGGGGGCCGACTTAAGGAGAAGTCACATGCGACATGTTTGTGAAGCCTGATACAAGCCCGAGTGTTTCAGGAGAATAAAAGCCAGAGTGTTGAGTTTCTGTGCTCATATGCTTGGATGACAAACAGCAGCGTCTTAACGTTCTGTACTGTTTACTTCAGAATGTTGTGTCCATTTCTCTGCAGGCCTTAAAGGCGACAAACACCGAAAAAACAAAGACTGCTGGAGATGCGATTCACAAATATTGAATGAGAAAGAAAAATGTAGAGTTTGATAGCAGCGGCGCCTCCTCCTCCTTGGAATATAAAGGAGGCTCGTGACAAATCGCCATGTAATCTGAAACAAAGAACGCAGCGCTGCTTGTCACCTTAAAAGGCAAGAAATCGAAGAAACTTTCAATAAACTGTGTGGCGACTGTAGGCAGCTTCAGAAGTGAAGACAGTGAATCATTCTGCAGGTCACACACACACAGACACACAGACACAGACACACACACACACACACACACACACACACGGGGGGGAAACCTTCTCACATTAACCCCTCGCTGAGTGAAGTCCCATCCCCGGCTCAGGGTCTTGTTATTGTATCTGCTATCGGTGACTGACGCCGAGACCCCCCGACAGAAACACACACACACACGTGGCTCCACACTGACTGGAGCAAACAATCGGGACGAGCTGCTCCGTCCATACTTTGCCCGACTTCTTCCTGGGTGAATCCAGGTGAAAGTTGAAGAGGCTCTGGATGTTGACAATGTGCAGTTCACAGCAGGGAGCATTGAAACAGTGGGAAGGCAACATTCCTTATAAATACACCGAGAGTCCACATGACCGTAAATGAGCTTTGCCTCGGTAGCTAGCAGCCACCTCCCGCTGGCCTGACACGACGCCGAGGCTGATTCAGACGTGTACATGACACCGGAGTAGTTGACTCTGATAGTTTAACAAGACAGTTGGCGGGGTGTGAAGGGAAACACCCTCTCTGCCATCAACAGGCACTCGGCTCAATGGGATCCAAAGTCAAAAGAGTCCTTAAAAGCCTCGGGGCCTCGTACGCAACACAGATCAACATTTAACACCGCTAATGGATTCCTAATTTATATCCGCTGGCTGTCAGCCACGACCGTCCAGCCTTAAATCCCTGTGTTTACTTTTCCCGGAGAGCCAAGTTGTTAGTAAACCACGGGCTGTTATTAGAAGCCGCCACTTCCTCATCCACGATCCGCAAAGCTATTATTAGCCGGCTGATAATTTCTCTTATCGGCCGGCTGTATTTTAAGCAATATTTCTGTTATCGCTGATCCTAATTGCTCTCAAGCCACAGTGGTGTAAGTTATCCAGGGCTGTATCATCGCTTCAGCTTGTAATACAATAAGTGGATGAGTCACAAGCTCTGGGCCTCCCGGGCAGAGGGTGGGGTCGAGGGTAGGGGGGCTCTGTTCCGTAACCCATCGTTTCTCTGAGCCAGTGTATTGTTTGGCAGATGATCAGTTCTCACCATTGACGGCAGCCAAAGGAGCAGATCTGATCCACGAAGCTCACGGAGACAAACACAGGACACACGCACACTGCTTCTCTTAGACTGTGTGTATGCGTGCATGTACACTGAGCCTCTGCAAACACGGATACAGAAACACACGGAAGACACATAAAGCAAACAACATCCTCGACATGTTTTGGTAGAGTGTGAGTGAGCGGCGTGTGTGTGTTTGCCTACAGTACATGTGAGGAGGAGACACACACTTCCCAAGCAGCATAAATAATTACACAAAGGTCATCGTGGTCTATATGGCTGTTTGTGAGGCGCTTTTCCTTATGTGAGCCCAGCGTTCTGGCCTCAATACATTATGCACGCCTCGGTCATGCCTGTGACGATTCATTGATTGGTATCTTTTTCAGCAGTGTGAGGCAGAGGGATCAGTATGTTTCCACCAGTCCCACATCCGTTGACCCCACAACAATCTGCCAAAGGAACAGGTTTTTCCTCTGCCGCCGCCGCCGCCGCCGCCGCCGCCGCCGCCGCCGCCTCAGCACACAACAACGAAAGCTCCGGACCAGCGGGGCGCACACACACTTCACGCTCCTCTTTACCTGTCCAGACCTCCTCTTTAGGACGACTCCATGTAGGATTTAAATCCAAATATATCTGCCGCACAGACAAAAGTCCACTTCTGTTTAGGTTCTTGTTAATCCGTGTATGACATGCTACACGCCGACACGGTTACACATTCCTAGAACTAAACAATGGTACGGTAAGTCACGTAATCCCCCTTTAGACACACAGGCCTGTCCTCGCACAGCTGCTCCGACTTAAGTTATGGAATTACATATAGTATAAAGGCAGTGTCAGTCACATTAAAGTTAGTCGCAGCCTCGTCTCCACCCGCAAGAGAGACATAATAAAAGAATAACACCGGGGACAGGTGGTCTCTCTCAGGGAAGCACTTTGAGAGCCAAATTAATCTTGTTTGGACCATGTTGTGTGCGTGTGTGTGTGTGTGGGTGCGCGTGTGCGTTTTGTGTGTCTGCCTTCCAGCCACAGTCTGAGTGCTCGGCGCCATGAGGGGAAATCATAACTCAGGTGAACGGACAAAAGTAGACCAATGGCATAGGACCTTTGGGACTTTACTGAAGTGTATTAGGGTTTATTTAATATGATCTCATATTTCTGACACGTGTGTAACTCCTTGCCATATGGGGATTTACATTTTGGTGAGATATATTTAAAGGCAAATGCTCAGGGGAGACAGGTTGAATGGCATCGCCTCGCCTTCCGACCCCCGGGGACAACATCAGCTGGAGACCAGAGCAAGTTCAGGCAATCGTTTCTTCAATCGATGTTCACTTTTCGCCTGATTAAATAGCCTCAGCCTGGATTCACGGTGGTTTGCTGTTCTTGCTTTATATAAAAAAAAATAAAAAAAAGAGGGGCACCCAAAATCTCTCGAGCTGGAAAGCATTCACTGAAAATTGAATGAGCCTGGCAGCTGGAAGTGACGGTGAAGTGACTCACCGCTTCTCCAAACGCTTTGACACTGTGAATAACTCAGGGAACAAGAAGACACTTTGAGTCTAAGAACGCCTCTGTGTGCCGCACGTGTCAAATACATTCAGCTTTTATTTGCAGGTCATGCAAATAAACGCTACGCTACGTTTTTAAGAACATCACAGTTTTTCATATTGATTGATTGACTCTGTGAAGGACGGAACGCGTTTAAGGCGACGGCGGTCCAAAGCAAAACGTCCTCTCAGCCCCGCCGGGCCACAAGGAGTCGTGTGAAAGTCGCCGGCTGACTTTGTGAGGCTGATATGTTACTTCCGTCTTAGACAAAAAAAATCCTTCCTCCTCCTCCAAGTAGCAGGCAGCTCCTTTACAAACGAGGTGCTGCTGACGGGACAGACGGGGCTCTTACAGGGAACAGCGGCGGCGGCGTTTACAAGCTTCGTCCCCACAGCGGGTTTATCTTCATCTGGAGGCTCTTCTCCTGAGCCCAGCAGAGCCCAGGAAAAATGGAGATCTATGGAAACAATCACCGTGAGCTGTGTGAGCTCAATCTCAGCCTGTTGTGAAATAAAAGGCCACTTGTATGTGAGGGGGCTTTTGTGAGAATGGAATTATGACTCAGAGAAAAGGAGAGAGAGAGGGAGAGGGAGAGAGAGAGAGAGAGAGAGAGAGAACAGACTGGCAGGCCTTTTAGTGCCGGGTGCGTCAGCCAAGCATGATTTCACAATCTCCATCCATGATCGTCCCCTTGTCACCGCCGTAACCTCCACCACCCTGACCCCTCCTGCTCCACAGCGGAGGTCCCCTACAAAGACCCCCTTTGTGCTGGCCGTCATCACTCTCACGTCTTCTCAGCTCTGATCCTGCATGAACATCTCCACAGGGAAAATACTAAATAAAGGGAAAACAAGAGAGAGCTGGAGGATGAGGAGGTCCCAGATGAAGAGAGCAACTTTTCCCAGATCAGGGAGTCTGGCCATGTGACGCCAGGAGCCACAGAGTGTGTGTGTGTGTGTGTGTGTGTGAGCTTGCGTGTGTGATAAAGAGGGTGTGACAGATTGAATGGGGTCCTTCTGTATTCATAAAACTATCAGTAACTTGGAGTTGGACTGAGAGGTGCCTGTTCGCAGATAACAGAGTTCCTTGGAAAAGAAAGAACGCCTGAGCCATTTGTCCCCTGGAAGACGCAGAGAAAGTGGGACAATATGGTTTAGGTAACAGATTGGATTGCCATTTTTTGTGGCCAATACTGTGACAGTGATTTATAGATAACAAAGGTTTGTGGTGTTGCGTTGTGAAGTCTCCAAACTCCACTAAGAGTGAGACCACGAGTCTAAGAGAGTGGAAGCAGCCGTGTTAGTGACCAGTGTCCCATCGCCGGGCACACTGAGGGTTGAAACGCCGCGGTAGCAGAGATGCAGACACCATAACACTGCAACCAACCCCGGGCCTGGACACGGTGCAGGAATTAGAGCAATGTGCAATCTGCAGTCACCCGGTCGCCGTCGAGGGCACGGGCACACAAGCTCACTCGACCAGCAGCGCCGTGTCAATATTGTCTCATTCAGAGTGACGCCACACTCATCTGGTTGCGTAATAACGGCCGTGATACCGCTGTTAGGGTCTGAACCTGCATGGGATCTGAATTTGGAAGGTGGAGGTCTGAGAGAGCTTCAGTGAATGATGACAAAGCCTCAGAATGTTAGAATCTACACTGAAATTGGAAAAAGAGCAGAGAAATTGGGTTCTACTGGTTAAAAGGAAGCTTGACTGATGTTTGAAAATATAACTGAACAATAATTAGATGAAAATCGAACCAAATCGTCACGTGAACGGCGTCAAATATCAGCAATTAGTTAATCCTGATTGAATCATCATCCAGCTGAAAAACTGATCCAGTTCATCTGACGACTTCTCTTCCATGACTTAGCTGTTTGTATCTATAAGCACATTCATGTCTTCCTTCTGAATGCACTGTGCCTCTCATTCACACTGAACTGTACAAAATGTGCATTGTAACGGTTCGGGAACACGCACCAGCACACAAACACACACACACACACACACACACACACGGTATAAACACACAACAATAATGAGGAAATCTTGCCCACATGCTGGGAGTAGAAGCCGTTTGTCTAATTCTGCTCAGATTTATTCCACATCCTCCATAATAAAGAAGTAATCGTCTTGTTTTCCATCAAATTCATTACACAATCTGAGCATGCCGACCCGCCCTGTTTCATTTGACTACAATAGCCTCCTTGTTTTAGGAAATTGCAGCCGGAATGGCACCGTGCAGCATTATCATGATATTCCTCCACCACACTGCTCAGCACGCTCATTCAACCCAGATGACCTTCTGCAAATCCCAACAGAGTTGCCAAAAGCTGCCCTACATCACCAAACATACTCATTAAAAAGCTCATTTGAACGCGGGCCAGCTTTTACACAACCATCTACTTTTAGTACGGCACCTTTGACACGGAACGCTGGCTGAAGACTCTGAACAATGTTTGTCCTATATTGATGCTAAGAGAAAGTAGGACATTTCCAGTCATGAATACTGTAATTGTTCTCCGCTGCATGGTGGCGATACCGAGCCCTGATAAGCACGGGATGGAGAAATCGGGGCCATTTCTTCATCAAAATAAATGTTCCCCCTCGGCTTTCACAGGATGTTCCTTATTGGGATCCTACACACACACATACAGGAGGGATTTTGTAAACCGTGACGGATCTTTGGATTGTGTTTGGAGGCCAGTTGACATTGTGTGAATGTATTGACTCAGTACCTGAAACCACAACAAACCGGTGGAGCAAATGTGAGTCCGCTCCCCTTAGAAATACAACGCAAACTCCTGGAAACAAGCGGAGTATCGTCTTCCATTGTTTAGCCGGTTGCGCGTTCTGCCAAGGCGGTTCTGTTTTGGTTCTCGTTTACGTCTTTGTCTGTTAACCCGCCGAGATATCTCAACACAGATTAGGCTTCTTTCCTGTTTCCTCACATATCAGACCCAGTTCATGTTACATTACAAACAGAGACTCATGCCTCTTCTCTCTCTCTCTCTCTTACCTGTTTCATTATGAACTTGTCGTCCTTGTTAAGCTCCCAGGCGGTGACGAGGTGTATGGTGGACAGCACGGCTCCGCTCAGCACCGCCGCTCTCATCCGGACCGGCAGCAGCGTGTAGATGATGTAGATGAAGAAGACGGTCCACCAGATTCCTTCCGAGGCGCTGCGGGGGTTGACCCTCAGCACCCCGAACACCTGCACCACAATCAGCACGGCGATCACCAGGTAGCTGACGATCCACATGTAGTCCTGGTGGAAGCCGTTGCGGTTGCACACCACCATCATGGCCAGGAACAGAGCCATGGCCACGGAGAGCACTGAGGTGTAGGCCACGTCCACGTCCAGGGGCACGTGGATGCAGTGGAAGGCCAGCATGACGCCGCACACCACCACCAGCACCCCCATCAGCATGGTCAGGGAGCTCTGGTTGAGCCTGAAGAAGTAGCGCTGATACAAACGCTCCAACTTGGCCGACTGAAACTTCTTGGATTGGAAAACCCAAACCACCCGCGTCCAGCAGTCTGCAGCCGTCATCCTTTTACGGCCGCCCTCCGCCAACTCTCCTGATTCCTCCCCTTTCCTACCCTTCAGCTCGCCGTCTTCAAAGCCCAGGTCCACAGCCTTCAGGCCCAGGTCCCCGCCGCCTCCCATCCTTTTCCCATAATGGTCCTCCTGCCAGCCGCACCGCAAGCCGAAGCTGCCCCCACCGGTGGCCCCTCTGCAGTGGTAATGCTGCGGGGCCACAGTAGGGGGCTCCAGGTCCTCAGGGTCCCGCAGGCAACTCATGTAGCGCGGATTGCACAGTGATGAGGTGTTCTTCCTCTTCTTGCCATTGCGTTCTCCCCACGCCGTCTTTCTCTCGTCCACTCTGTCTACGAAGAGGCCCCTGGCCCATGACATCCTGATCCACACACAGGGGAGAGAACACACACACATTCAAGTACTGAACACAAACATACAACTGGAACGTGAACATACTGCATGTAAACTACAGGGGTCCACTCACCTGTGTGGGCTTTGTTACGTGTAGGAACACTGCGCTTGTAGGCCGGGCCACTAGTTCATCCCAGTGAGCACACAACATGAGCTCAGACTGGCCAGGGGCATCAGAGGTGTGTCTGCATGTGAGCCATCCTCCTTTATAACAATGCTGGGCCCGGTGCACCACCTTCTGCCTCTACAGGCCATCAGCTTTCCTGATAGACACAACACAAAGACACAACACAAATGAGGACTGAGCCAACAGAGCGTGAGGGGAGAACGCCTCATGTAAATCAGTGATAAACATCATGTCATTGTATTGGATTTGTTGATGACGTGATGGGCTTTACAAAAAAAAAAGTGTCTGTATGTTTGTGGCCCTGTGTGTGTGTGTGTGTGTATGTGTTGTATGTAATCTGTGTTTAACAAGCAAACAGAGACAGAGACAGAGAGCAGGAGTAATGGCAGTAAATAGCTCGTCCCTTTCCCCCACCAGCCTCTGACAGCATTTCCATGGTAATGATTGGCTGTTTTGTTTGCAAAACACTGGAGTGTGACAGCGAGATCTTCTCCAAATCATTGCCTCATGCTGCAGGTGCCACTGATGATTTTGTCACCAAACCGCGAAGTGGAACACGGACCTGTTGCAACAAACTGTGTGCGATTGTTGGATTTTGAACTTGTGAACTCCAACTGGTGTTCTCCGGTCGTCGTCGCTCCGCTTCGCTCCGTGGCTGCAATATGCCCGTGACTCCTTGAGTGGACAGGGTTGGGTGTGCTCTATTTGACAACAAAGACCTACTGAGTGGGCACCATCAGAGATCAAGAGCTCTCCAGTCCAGATTAAATTGTCCATGCTTCCCCCATTAGCTTTGATGACTCACTAAAGCTGGCTTCTGGCAGCACATGTCAAGGACACTGCCGCTAACCTCTAAACTTAATAAGCAAATCTCTGCCAGGCTGCTCTGAGACAAACAGCAGGAAGGCCCTCCGCACATGAGCTACACGCATGGCAATGGTTATAATTAAGAGCAACGTCTTTTAATAAAAATTGCTCAACAACTGATGGGCCAGATAGGACGGACGTCGGTGAAGGAACTCCCTTAGGGAAGGAGACGAGGACACGAAGATGAAAACCTCACATCTGCCGAAGACATAAATAAATACGACTGCTTCTCTAACTAATCTAGAATCAACATATTACAAATACGACCCACTAGGACAATCACATAACAATGACGTCAGTTCAACCCCTGACCTTATTTGTGTGTCTGTCTGCAGCACGTGGTTTGTGTTGGGAGGTTGTTGGAGTTAATCCCACACCGGAGCTTTCCTGCTATAATAATAATAACATCTCAGGTCTCTCTCACCTTTGCTACATTTACGACAGGTCAGGCAGCATGCGGCTCTTATGTAACACAAACTGCACACGCCAGCAGCCATCCAGCACACACACACACAAACCTGAGCAGCCTATGGCACGGTGACACATTTAATGCATCCTTGTGTTTTGTTTGGTGTTGATTTCTAAACTAATCACGTTTAAATCCTTGCATTCCGTTGATCTTAGTATTATTATTATTATTATTATCATCATTACACTGACCTGTACGTCCTTGTAATCTCTGCTAATTAACGGGCCTAATTAAGGACAAACAAACAAACAAACATGCTCGCGGTTACACGTGTAGGCCCGGTGTGTTTGGCTGCAAGCTGGATTACGTAACCGGACGCCCCAAAGTAGCCTCCGGGCGAAGTCAGCGGCTCTGCTCGGGCAAACCTATGGAACATCTCCACACATGGAGCCAGACCGCGGCTACTACTGCACTAAAAGCGGGGGTCCGGGAGTGTGTGAGTGTGTGTGTATATGTGTGTGTAGGCTCCAGGAGAAAGTCCCAGCCGACACACACCGCCTCCACTAACTTATCAGCAGTAAACATTCCGTTGCAGGAGGCGATGAGGCATCAATCTCGGCGGTGCGTCTCCTGACAAATCATGGATGTGAGATCCAGCCTGGAGAGGAGGAAGCTGCCGGACACATGTACCGTGATTACCGGGGCTGAGCGGGCTGCACACGGGGCCTCACTCTCTCTCTCTCCCTCTCTCTCTCTCCCTGTCCCTCGCACTGGATTCTGTTCTCACTCCAAACGGAGAAGAAACGGCCGCTATGACTGTCCAAACTGCCAGACAGCTGATTGGCTTCTCACCGCCGACTGTCACGTTAGGAAAGTGTCATGAATCGCGTTCAGTCCTGCAGAACAGTTGGGAGCTGCTGGAAATCCGCAGCAATCATCACTGGAAACACTGGAGAACAAGTCCGCCTCTGGCATTCACAGATCCTCCGACCGCTACACATTCACACTGGTGCCGGAGCAGTTGGCCGATCGAGCCCCGGGAGAGAGAGGCTGACAGAGGCTGGGTACTCACCATGGGAGACGGGACTGACGCCGGATCACTGCGGTGGAGCTCCAGTTTGTCGCTGTGTTTCGCACGCAGCAGCCGGGACGAGTCGCACGGGAGTCCGCGTCGAGAGGTCCGACTGTGAGGGGGCGGAGGGGGGAGGAACGGGGGCATCTGACCGGACAACCTTCGCTCTTCCCAGCCGGAGCTACAGTACATTCCCACCGCCTCGACCTCCCCGAATCCCTCTCCTTGTCACACGCACACACACGCACACATACACACACACACACGCATACACACTAAGCTGCATTCCCATTTGTGAACGCAGGAGTCCCTCTAGAGGTCGTGTCCAACATTTGCTGCAAATATCAACGGTTGTTGTTCCATTTCCCCTAATAACTTCCACCTAAACTCATAATGCGGCCCTAAATAGAAACAAATGTGTCACATTACAGCACCAGGCGTTATAGCGCCACCCAGCGGTCAAAGTATGCTTAACCCCCCAAACATGACCAGCTGCTATCAAGATGAACTTAATGCCTGTTTAAAAGTAAACAGTATATAGATTCAACCAGCCGGTAAGCAGCCCATCAAACATCATCATCCAGCAAAGCCTGAGCTGTAAACCAGTAAGGCCACACTAATGTATCCTTTAAATCAATAACACACACACTTTAAACTCATATTTACAGTATATATCAGGCTGAGTGTACATTCAGACAATTGAAGTCCTAGATATATAGATGGATAGATTTTAAAAGGATCACATTGTTCGTTCAGAGATTAGAAGAATTGAAGTTGTAGTTAGGCTGTTTGGCCAACAGTCGGCGCTATTGTTCCTCTAACCTTCTCGCACAGCCTCAGCCAGAGACTCTGCTGCTGCTGTGGAAGTGGAACCACAATGGGAAAAAGATCTCTGTTAAAGTAGAAATGCTCATAATCCAGGATTTGACAATACTTCTCTTTAAATTACAACACAATGAAAATATTCAAGTAAAGAACAACCGGCTGAAAATTGAGCTCAGTACCTAATAATATTGAAGTCATTGTTCCATCCTTGGTGTGTGTGTTGATAGCTGGGAGGCATGGGTGAGGCTGTAGGTGCGGAGGTTTGATGTATCTTGTATTTGACATTACTCTGGACTCTTTTCAATTCTGTTTGTTACAGTTTGATTCATGGCAGCAACTTATTTTCCTTTTGTTCCCCGCTAGAACAACATACTGTCATTTATGAACGAGGACAGAAGCACAAAGGGTGTTTTAACTTTACAGGCTTGTTCACACTGCGGCCCTGTGTGTGTGTGTGTGTGTGTGTGTGTGTGTGTGTGCACTCTCATACACTGTGACTTTCCCTGTCTTCTCTTTGACATTGGCATCGATTGCTCCGGTACAACTGAGCGGTGTTACAGGATGCAGCAGGGCCAAAGTGCTGGATCAGTGAAAAAGGAGAAGACCGACCCTCACACCATCCAGGCCTCCAGCTCCACACAGCAGGGGCATCAGGTCTCTGTCACCAGCAAGCTGCAGCAATGACAGGGATGCATCACACCAATACTCTGCTATAAATACAACCCCAGTACTCTGACATGTAGGATGTCATCAGATCTAAACCTCTACCTGATTGGTTTAAGTGGTCACACTCGCTTTGAAGAGCTCACAAGAGTTATAAAAAGAGCAGACAGTCAGACTTTGTGACGTGCAGGTGCCTGCTGAGAACAATCATGTTGTTCAGCCAGCTTTAACCGCGTGTCAGATGGAGTCACGGGTCAAGACCGGGGACGAGGTGGAGACCATCTGCCTGCACAGTCAGCAGGCAGACAAAGCAGAGAATGGAAGAGAGCGAGAGAGGGGCAGGTCGTCACGCCAACAGGCTGCCAAACATAGTGTTACAGGCCGACGGAGACCAGCTGAGAGACACTGTGACTTAGATGTAGGCCAGGATCAAGGCTCTGGAGTTGAAGCTTTGTGATCAGAATAACATGGAGCTGAAGCTGAGCGGCTGGCAGAATTCAGCAGGATTCCAGTTGATCTGACCAAAGCTTTGGAACAAATGGAGGTCTGTGTTTCACTTAGCAGAAGGAGAAGTTAGACTACAGACACAAAGGAGTGATGATGATGAGACTGGGAGGCAGTGGCTGGGAGGCAGTGGCTCAGTGGGTAGAGCTTCCGCTTGGGAACCTGAGGGTTGCCGGTTCGCGCCCCTGCCGAGGTGCCCCTGAGCAAGGCACCGAACCCTCAATTGCTCCCCCCTCTGCGAAGGGTGGTAAATGTAATGTAAGTCGCTTTGGATAAAAGCGTCAGCCAAATGATCGTAATGCAATGTAATGATGCATGGCAATAAACCAGGATGAAGGCCTTGGAGAGTTTGAGTTGTGACCTTGAGAAGATGGAGAAGTCAAAAAGCTTAAGGAGAAAATCAAAAAGGAGAACAAACCCCAACTGTGTTTGTAGAGGCCTGTGGCTGCAGCTTGAAGGTTTCTCTGACCCACAACAGAGACGAAGAGCCCGAGCCTCCAGAAACACGAGAAGCTCAGGAAGCAGAGCAGATCCCAACAGAGGAAATCAATTCAAATCAATAGACTAATTGTTGGAAAAGCAGCTGTGCACCTGTGGAAAAATACAGAAATTGATCTCTAATGCTCCTCGTGCTGTTTAATTGACTTTTGGGCTTGTTTGGGGTTTGTTGGGTGCCTCATTCAAACACAAACAGCTGGGGAAGATGCTTAGCAACCAGAGACACAAAGAAACACACTTAAGGACAGGTTTATATGAATAAGACATCTTTGTGTGTGTGTGTGTGTGTGTGTGTGTGTGTGTGTGTGTGTGTGTGTGATGAGAGGTCACAGGCATTACAGAACATTCCAATTCAGGAGCAGAGATCCCAGAAGAAGAAGGAGGAGGAGGAAGGAGGAAGAAGGAGCCCAGGGGGAGCGAGGCTGTGGGAAAAGTGCAGGTGTTGCATTATTGATGAAGAAAGCTGTAATCTATCCATCCGTGTGTCCGTGCATATGGCTCTGTTTGCGGACAGCCATTGATCATGTCATGCATCCAGAAAGCGGAGATCACACACACACACACACACACACACACACACACACACACACACACACACACACACACACACAGCAGTCAGATGCTGCCGGTGGCTCCGCATCCCGAGCCGCCGCCGCCGCCTGCTGCACATGTTGGGCCGAGGCTCGGTGCTCTGCTGCCGGTGACAGCTGCTGTGGCTTCTCCCCCCTCTGAAGTTAGGCGGAGGTGACCGAGATTCCCGGTCACTGCGGATGTCCCTGACCAATTCCAGCGTCTTTCTCCTTAACGAGGTTGGTCTCTTTCATCAGCGTCTGTTCTCTTTTGTCTGCTTGCGAGGTTTTGGCAGCCGGCGGGTGTGAAACCAAGCCGGGGATGTGATGTCGCGTTTGATTCCCTTCAGACATAAACAAGCAGCGGAGGGACACACGAGGTCCTCGGTGGGGTCTTGATCTTTCATTTAGACGAGATGACATCACCGGGAATGTCTCGTTTCAGACAGACAGAGAGACAGACAGGGAGAGAGAGAGACATGTGTGGACACTGCGAGTCCACCAACAGGATTGACTTGATTGATTAATGAGCCCGGCGGCGGTGAAGCCATGCAGTTGATCGCTCATGATAAACGTTTGGAGACTATAAAGTCATTGATCAGCCCGAGCAACAGATGGAACCACATGTCTCATCTATGGTTCGATCGATCCGTCTATTGATTTCCTTCCATCGGTCTTAGCTGCGGGGGCAAGAAGAAGGAGGAATTGTGTTTGTTGATGTTTACATGTGGAATGCGCCTCATTAGAATCACTGTAATCCAGATGATGTCATTTATCGTCATCACCTCCTACATCATCAACGCGTGGGAAGCAGATGAGAAAAGTTTGAGTTCAACTTTGAGAGGAAATTGCCTCAGTGTGAAACCCAACACAGTGTTTGATATTAAACTTACTGTTAGTTTGACCCAGAACTGTAACAGAATCTACCTGTGAGAGTGTTCATGAGCCTGATGGAGACATACACAGACTAAAACTGCACTTATTCACACAACAAAGTGAAGATTATAGAGTTATGGGGAAGTGAGTCTTAGTTTAATTCAGTGATGCAATAAATATGTAACACTATCTGCTGGATTCATCTCCTTTCTTCAGTTTTAATCTTCAAAAGAGTTGTTTTTGTTCCATTTGGTTTCAGGCTCGTTGCTTGTTGCTGAGGCTCGTTGCTTGTTGCTGAGGCTCGTTGCTCGTTGCTGAGGCTGTTATTCTGGAGTATAGAGGCTGTGAGTGTAAACGGTGATGATCTGCTTACTTTCAGCAGGTGTGTGACTCTTTGATTAGAGGCTTACAGGTCTAGATGATCAGAGACATAGACGTCCCTAACCCGTCTCAGGGACACACTGCAGGAGGTTCACACACACACACACACACACACACACACACACACACACACACACACACACACACACACACACTGTCCCATACTGCTGAGCCAATCCATGATCCAGGGCTCCATCTCAGCATCCATCTGCATCTCCACCACGTTGCTCCTCATGCAGAGGGTTTTGCTTTTAAAGGTGCCGGAAACGTCCCAGGACATTATTTTAAATTTACGCTGCCATTCCTGATTGGGGGGGAAAAGCCCTCCTGAGCAGAGAGATGATTGCATCATCTGCTTCACTGTGTGTTCTGGTGGGGCAAATTGCAGGGGGCCCAATCAACGTCTCTGAACGGGCCTGAGATGGTGCAGCTGCAGCACATTCATCCCGCGTGCCGGAGCACTAAAACCCTTTGAGGCGTTTTGTGGAAGCAGCGGTTTGGCAGTGCGAGTCAAACATCTTTTTTTGGGAAAAAGGGGGAGGCAGGAAATGAAAAGCTTGTGTTGGCTGGCTGAGGTCTGTCAGCGCTGATGGCTGTCAGCTCTCATTAGCTGTCAAACCTTTGGAAAAGACGTCTTAGTTATTTCAGGGTTGTTGTTGTTTTTTTAAAGCATCATTGAGCTCTGAAGCAAGTTTGGGATTAATGCACTTTGATTGTTTTCATCTTCTTGATCTTTCTGAATATGGAGCAGATTTCTACAACAAAGCAAACCAACAAACCAGAAACCCTTCAGGATTTGTGAGATGAACTGATAACACGTATTATTTATTATAATCAATTCTTTTAATTGCAGTTGTTAGTACTGTAGTTGGACTGTAGTAAACAAACCTTCTCCCAGCTGCAGGATGGCACTTTTATTTCTACAGCGCAGTTCAAACACAGAGACAATCCAAAGTGCTTTACACAAGATAAGATGCATTAAAAGAACATTTAGAAGACAATAAGGACAAAAAAAGTCTGGAGTCCTGCTGAGACTCCGATCCAGCACAAGACTCCATGTGTGTGTGCAGCATCAGTATGCAGAGTGAACCACCTGTGCGTGTGTGTGTGTGTGTGTGTGTGTGTGTGTGTGTGTGTGTGTGTGTGTGTGTGTGTGTGTTGTGTGTGTGTGTGTGTGTGTGTGTGTGTGTGTGTGTGTGTGTGTGTGTGTGTGTGTGTGTGTGTGTGTGTGTGTGTGTGTGTGTGTGTGTGTGTGTGCTGCTGCTGGGTGACACCCTCACACTCTCTGGGCCTCCCTCTGGTTCTTGCTGCCGTGTTGCTCTGCACACACACACACACACACACACACACACACACACACACACACACAGGCCAGACCACACAGGCTGTATGCCCGCAGGTGTCAGACCATCAAACTAGTGTAGAAGCCCAGCAGGGGGTCTTGACAGCAGCCAGGTGTCGTCCACCACCACTCAAAAATCAAAACACAGCTTCACCCCTGTGCCTTAAAATAGCCCTCATCCATAATGCACCAGGAGCAGACAGACGGGACAGACTGACAGACATCTGCACTCAATGCCTGGCTGCATCTCTCTCTCTCTCTCTCTCTCTCTCTCTCTCTCTCTGCCTGCATCCGTTGGTGCGTCCGTCTCTCTCTCTCTCTCTCTCTCTCTCTCTCTCTCTCTCTCTCCTTAATCTCCCTGCTCTCCCTCTTTTCCTCCTCCTCCCCTCCCTCCACATTTCTCCCTCTGTCATCTCTCTTTGTTTCTCCTCTTCCTCGTCATGTTTTATTCACACCTGCTCCTCAGTGTTTTCCTCTCTATGAATTATGAATCTTAGCTGGAACCGTTTCCCGCCGCATCGCCGTCTCATGTCACATTGATCATCCTGTATGCTAAAGCTAATACCTGAGTCTGAAGTCTTAAAAACTTCACACACACACACACACACACACCCGTGCACATCCTCATATCCATAACACACACACACTTACACACACAGCTGTCAGGCCGTCACATCCTGGGGCCGCACTGGGGATCCCTGTCAAACAGAGACAACAAACATGTCTCCCTCCCGTGTCCCCTCACCACAACAACACGTCCCTCTCCTCTACCTTTGTTGACGTGTGAGGATTTACAGAGTGTGATAGGACTGCAAACCTCTCTGTGACTGTAGAGGAGTGTGTTTTGATCTCTATTAGCCAGTTAGTGTTCTTCCCTTTGCTTTGATTCGTGAAGTTAGTTGACCCTCGTCACACACAAACCTCTGCGGTGTGTCGTGTTTGAGGACGAGCTGTTGTAGGTTGAGTGTTGACGACATGCAAATGAAGCTGCGGCTCATAGCGATGACAGAGTGTGATGTAATAGTCACAGAGGCGGAGGGTTCTGCATTATCCAGTGTTCTCATTCCCTGAGTTTTGTACAGAAAAGGATGATTTTATTTGCAGAGGGGCGAGGAAATGAGCGTGTTGTGTAATCTGGCTCCTTTCATCTCAGCGTAGATCAGCACCGCCTCACCAACAAGCCACCAACTCTCACACAGCACAGGCACAGAAGCTCACACACGCATGGGAAGATGCTGACGTTGAATTCTGGATAAACAAATCAAAATAAAAGACATTTCAGTTACAGAAGGTCTGTAGATTTGAAATCGGTTTGATTCTCTCTGGGAACAAAACAAGAATGTCCCCCAGGGTCCACGCTCCACAGATTGAGAACCTCTGCAGACAGTGTGACATTGTTTTTATTTGACATTTAGATGGTTTCACCTGTGTTCCTCTGGCTTATGTCCAGGCAGAAAACAACACACTGAATACAGATATAGATCATATAGAATATAGATTTAATCAGCTTATATTTAATGTACATCCAGATTTATTCGGATGTTGTGAATCCTCCCTAGATTCATTTTGTTGTGATACATCTATATTGTTGTTGTCTGGTGTGTTACCCTGTGAATTCCAGCTGTAGCTGCAACCGAACACAAGCTGTTATGACTCCGGCTGTTGCTGTAACACCGTCCAGGACGACGTCATCATCGTGTGGTTCTGTTAGCTGTGATATTCCATCTCCATGCAGTCCTGAACAGACTTGAAATGCAGTTGCGATACCGGGTCCCCGTGGACAGGCGAGGTAGGGATGAAGGGAAGAGAGGAGGAGGAGGAGGAGGAGAGGAGGAGAGGGTGTGGAGGATGAGATGCAGAGCGGAGAGAGCGAGCAAGAGAGAGAGAGAGAGCCTCAGTGACGTAGCAGAGGGTTGTGTACTGGAGAGAGAGAGAGAGAGGAGGGGGGGGTAAGGAGAAGGAGAGAAGGATATAAGCACGCTACAGTACACTTCAGTGTTACCCAAGAGAGAGAACACACCATGACTGACTAGCAGGGAGAGAGAGAGGGAGAGAGAGGGAGTGTGTTCTCCACCTCCAACTGAGTAAGTACACCGCCGTCTCTTTGCTCTCCTCTGCTTCCTCTCTGTCTTTCTGCTGCTAATCGCTACAATATCAATGCTGCTATGGATCTGTGGATCTGTGAATGCTGGTGGAGTTCAGAGCAGACGGGAGGACGGGAGGACGGGAGGACGGGAGGACGGGAGGACGGGAGGACGGGAGGACGGGAGGACGTGGGGAGGAAGATCCTTCAGCTCACCAATTTTTGAGTGAAAGTTTGAGAGCCTGAGTGGATTAACGTCTCTGCCACTGAGAGAGAGAGCAGAGCAGGGGAATCCAGTCTCTGAGGTTGTTGGATGTTTTGAAAAGGAATTTGATGAACGTCCAAACTCCTCACGCCTCACCGCTGACGACTCTGTGTGCAGCTCTGTGTGCAGCTCTGTGTGCAGCTCTGTGTGCGGCGCCGTCGCCCAAAAATGTCATTTAGTGCAGTGTGTGTGTGTGTGTGTGTGTGACAGAGCAGCGGTGATGGGGAGGCGGTGGGCACACACACACACACACACACACACATACTTGCAGGCGTTCATGCTTTCTCTGTTGGTGGGAGGGAGGGGGCCGGAGGGGGGGTGGGGATGGGTGTGTGTGTGTGTGTGTGTGTGTGTGTGTGTGTGTGTGTGTGTGTGTGTGTGTGCAGTGCATTTGGGACCGCCAGGCTTCCTGTGTGGGGTCAATTAAATACTGCATGAGACAGAGCACTAAAAGCCTGTCCCGTGAGGAGCCGAGTGCTTTGTGTGTTTGTGCAAGAGTGTGTGTGTGTGTGTGTGTGTGTTAGCGCATCATCGTGCAATGCTTTGATTAAATTTGATGAAGCAGCAGTGTTGAGGAGGCCAAAGATTTCCAGTTGCAGCTTCTCAGCGAGTTCCTGTTGAGAAACACTGAAGTGTGTGTGTTCATATTTCTGTCTCTCAGGTCTTACACACACGCACACACACACACACACACACACTGATCAAACCAAGCCTGTGTGCTCCCTGAATGTGAGAGACTGTACATATAAACATTAGATGTGATGTACACATGTAGGGCAGCATTACATATTGATGTCTGACATTTCCTGCGTTGGCTCAACTCAGCCGTCACCATCGCTCCACCAATTAGGCCTGAGAGCCCCAGAGCCTCAGAGCCTCAACCAGGGCAGCAGCTCCTCCTCACAAGCAGCACATCCTGTCCACTGAAGGGTGCAGCGCCGTGCCATCCTGTGCTGCACTGTGGGCGCACACACACACTGTACACACACTCAGCTGTGTGTGTATCAGCGCCAGCTTTTCCGCACTTGGAAGCAGGAGTTTGGTGAAGTCAGGATGGGGAGGGAAACCCCGGGGGGGATGAAGGATGAAGGGTGGGGACTCCTGCTTGCACCCTGCTGTCGTCACACTGCCACAGCTGCATCGGTATGGCAGTGTGATGTAAACGTCACTCTCTCCCCTGTGTGTGTGTGTGTGTGCAGGTTGAGGCGTAGTGCTGATGTGTGTGTGTGTGTGTGATGGAGCTGGAGCTGCTTATTTACAGGGCTCATTCCATTCAGGGGGGAAAGTGTCCTGAGGTAACGTTAGAGCTGCTCAGGACGGGACGCAGCATCAATCTGAGCGGCTCTGTTATTGATCCGCTCCGTCCCTGCTTTGGCTGCACTGTCAGGAGACCTGGCCCCGGTTCTGGTGGATCCACCTCGGGTCAGACTGGACCCAGATAGGGGGCGTGTCTTCACTTGAGTGCCCTTTAGCAAACCGCTTCTCTTTGTGTTTGTGAAGCGTTTGGTGAACTTTGAGGAATAACGCGAAATTTACAAAATACATCTGCATCATATTACCAAGAGGGACAGAGGATGATGTAATCTCATCCTTCTGTTGTGAGATCGATGTCATACAAGAATCCTCTCTGCTATTTTGCTTTATTTGGTGCTTTTGTAGTTTTTTCTCCTCCTGTTTTCCCCTAAATGTCTTTATTTTGTTGCTTGTAGATTGAAACTATTGTGTGACGCTGCACTTCCCAGTACTCAGTAGTATGAGGCCATTAAGGGAGGATCCTGATAGAGTATTGAGTTACAGTAGCTTGGTACAGTGATGAAAGAAAGAGAGGCTGAATAGAGACCCTGCTCTCCGGATCTGCACTTAGTTTACATTCAGAGGGAATCGCCTCGAAGGAATCTGTCAGAAATCAGCCGACTCTGACAATCGGCCCTGTCCTCTCTGTGATCTCAAGCTCAGACTGTAACGGGGGGGAAGGGGAGTGAGGAGGAGTGAGGAGGAGAGAGGAGGAGAGAGGAGTAGTTGTGTGTTTAAATGGCAGCAAAGGAACACCGACAACACAAGAAGACAATCGACCAGTTTGGAACCTTTTTGCAGTTTGATGACGACTTTTTCCCTCCGTCACTTTCTCTCTTTCCTCCGCCTCCGTTCCCTCCCTTCCCTCACTCCCTCACCCCCTCCCTCCCTCCCCCCTCCCTCACTTCAATTGAATTTAAAAAGTATTACCTGTCATCATCGCTGAGGCAGAGGAAACAGAAGATGATTCATGCTTATGAAAGTCATAAGTTTTGATTTCTCTTGCTCGCCTCCTATAGTTTTGCAATGTACAATTATTTCTGCATGTATCTACTCTCTCTCTCTCTCTCTCTCTCTCTCTCTCTCTCTGTCTCTGTGTGTGTGTGTGTGTGTGTGTGTGCGCCACTCTCTTTCCTGTTTCCTCCTCCATCTTTGTATCTCTCTCTCTCCCACTGTTTAGAGAGGCAGAATAACTCAATGGCTCTTCCTTGCACTAATGATGAAAATAGTCACCCAGAGGGCAGCTGCTCTAACTAGAAGTGTGTCTGTGTGTGTGTGTGTGTGTGTGTGTGTGTGTGTTGGTGTGTGTGTGTGTGTGTGTGTGTGTGTGTGTGTGTGTGTGCGCCATACAGAGATCCCGCCCTGGAGTCATGTTCTGCTAAAAGCTGTGCTGGAGCTCTTATGCTTGGTGAGCAGGCAGGAGTTGAATGAAGGGTTGAGGGTCCAGGCTGGCAGAATAATGGAGGCCAATGCAATGTAGGGTCCTGGGTGCCTGGGGGCGAGTGGCACACATACACACACACACATACACACACACACGCACACACGCACAGCCCTGGATTGTGGACTGTGGTGGAAGTCTCCTCTGGCTCATTAAGACGTCTGATGGACTGGAGATGGCTGCTTGCTGACTCACCGCTGCGTTTCTGTTTCTGTACACTCATGCATCACCTTCCTGTCAGGAGGATGGTGCAGGGCGGGCACAGTCCTCACAGTCCTCCCGTTCTCCTCTCCTCCTCGCTCCTGTCCTGTCCATCTCCCCGCTCGGGTCCTTCCTCCTCCTCCGCTCCTCTGATCTCAGCCCCGTGCACACACACTTTGTACCGCGCTCGGCTAATTGGCGGAGAAATGTAAATTGCAGATGTGTTTGTCTCTCAGCTCTGTACTTTCTTAGTGATTGTTATAACTACTTAGCCCTGGCTTACGTAACAGCTCACTCTTTGTTCTGCCTTATTTATAGCATCTCTATCTGTGCCCTGTGAGGAATTATGCTCTGCAGTGAGTGAGTAAACACCCCGGCAACCATCCACTGGAATTGGGTCTTTACATCACCTCTGAAACATCTGTCAGGCCGGGAAGTGGCATTTTAAGGAAGTATGGAAAAACTGATGGGTGGAGAGGAGAGGAGAGGAGGAGAGCAGAGGAGGAGAGGAGAGGAGAGGAGGAGAGGAGAGGAGGAGAGGATCTGTACCAGTATGAGGGCGTGTTCACACCGCTGCTGCAGTCAGGGCATCAATTTTGTATAGGAAATGGCTGTTGAAGCAGCGTGGCAACGTCAGCTGTAGAGCACTTAGGCCTCCCTCCCTCCCCCCCTCCCTCCCTCCCTCCCCCCCTCCCTCCCTCCTTCCCTCTCTCTCTTTCCCTCTCTCTCTTCCTCCTCTAACCACGGGCGGAGGGGCGGAGGGTTCCTCCCTCTCTGTGCGATGGGGGGAGAGAGAGAGAGCCCCGGCAGCACAAGCATGTCTGCCTCCGACTCGAGCGCTACAGGACTCATCTGTAACAAGGTACGCCGCTGACTCTCCTCCTCCTCTGCTCTCTTTTCTCTTCTTCTTCTTCTCATCATGCAGCTCGCTCTGTTTACCCGTTCTCCCTTCATCCCCTTTGTCCCCCGTCTGTCTGTCTGCTGTGAGACATGTTCCCCCCTCTGTGTTTCCCTCCTCTCTCCCGTCCTCGCCCTGTCACTCTCAGCCCAGCGTGTGTGTCTCTCTCTCTCTCCAGTCTCTCTGCTCTTCCTCCCCCCTCCTCTCCCTCCCCCTCACACCTCCACAGACAGGTCGTCTGGCTCAACCTGGTGCACTTTGCAGCTCTGCCTGCCTTGAGTTGTTAACCTCCAGTCTAGTAAATATGATTCATCTACAGTTATCATCTGCAGTCTGTTCTCCTCTCTTTGTTGGATCATTCATCTCTTTCTGTAGTTGGAGCTCTAACAGTGTTTAGAGCTTCAGTTCCATTTGGGTAGATTGGCATTTTGCACACACACACACACACACACACACACACACACA